>NC_039244.1:17259340-17333069 GCF_003368295.1 Carassius auratus | reverse complement strand
CCACAATAAATAAATAAATATTAAAAGCAACAACTGTTTTCAGCATTGATTATAATGAGAAATTTTCTTGAGGATCATGTGACACTGGAGTAACAGCTGCTAAAAATGTAGGTTTTTACACACACACACACACACACACACACTTTTAATATTTTTAATATACTAAGTTAGATGATTTCCTATATTTAATGTTAACTGAGAAAGAATTACTTGCAAGCAAAACAGACCTTATATAACTGAAATATACTCAACTGAAAAGTCAAATTTAAACCGACTCTAGAGCTTGTGAATGAATCAGAATCTAACTGAATCAGGAAATATGTATCAATAATAACCTGCCCACATATTACACTTGCCCAGCCAATGAACACAATTATTCCCGTTAATCAATGTAAAGTGTTGAATCTTTCTGAAAGTCTTACCAGGATTAATTGAATATGAACAGGTAACCCAAGGTTACATTAATCCTGGTTTAAAAATGACTGTGGTTCAACATTTCCCATTTAGTTACTAGAAATGGTCAGGATGCAATGAATCACACATACAGGACAAGGATAAAAACCACAGATTTCAGAAAATGTACTAAGACACTTGGAGCACGCTATCAGTTTGACCTTCCCTGAGATTCACACACTTGGCAGTCACTCAAAAGGAGGGACTCAACGTGATAAACCTAGGAGTAAAGTGTCACACTCATCAGCTTTCATTGCCACGCTCTAACAAGCTTAAGCTGTATTGTGTAACTTTTTCCTAAAGAAAGAGTGCTGACAGAGGGTGTAGTATTTTCAGCTCTTGCCCCGGGGGCATCCCTCTCCCAAACCCCTCAACCCTTTTATCCTTCATTCATGTAGGAAATAAAGAATTGGCAAAATCAGCATTAAGTGATGAACAGCTTTGCTTCTGGGTAAACCGGGCAAGGTAGAGGTGTTTGTGGAAGTAGGAGGATGAAACGTAAGCCAGGAATTTAAGTAGTCTAAGGCAGGTCTATAGTGCATTATTTGATAAGTATGTGGTCAGTTGCTGTTTGTGATCTGCAGAAAGGTATTATTCTGTATGCCAGAAGCCCAAATACAGGCCAGTGGTGACTAATGCACAACTTTATCACATAAACTGGAACATTTTAAAAAGCCACATCACGGCAAGTGCGCCACTAGGTTTGAACATGACTTGACATGATTGAAGTGAGGAACGGTCACAGCAGGCCTGTAGGATCGAAAGCTCTAGTTTGAATGAGGGGTTAATGCGAAGAGAGATCAATGCTGAAGGATCATAAATAAAGAACAGTGCAATAAGTAGCAGGCAACATTGGATGACTTAGCAAAAGGAGATGTAGGGAGGAGGACGATGAGAGAAAGGTAAACAAAGAGCATTATAGACTAAAAGCATGATGTGATGTCTAAGCAAAAGTGTGTTAGTCACTGCACTCATGACTTATGAATGCCTTGCTTTGTGTTTCTGTAGATGTGAGAAGCCATGGTGTGAATGGACTGAAAGCTTTGCCTCATCTTCTAGCAGTTCTTTTTCTTCCTCTATATTCCTGTCGCAAAGTTCTGAAAACTGGCATTTGTTCAAGGTTGTGGCATGAGAATAACACCTGCAGCAACCAAACCAAAACGATCCAGCTTTGAAAAGATAAACAAGTAGTTTAGACCTAACTTTTAGGTGGGTTAAGGGACCAGTATGAACACAACAATCATAATTATTAGACACAATCTTGTTTTAGAATAAACTAAACACATATATAAATCACAGTCCTGGTGATAAGTGAACAGGAGACCGAGCAAAGTTCTCCTAGATTACAAGAGTGACACATGAATATGGGTAGCTGAAATAAGGAGTGTCTTTACTTGTGACATTCTAAAAAATAAAAATAAAAAAGGGAAAATAAAGCATGCACACACACAAAAAAATGGCACAGTGTAATCCATACATCAATCAAAAATACCATCTGCTCAATGCCAGTTCTTTAGAAACACCCAAGTAAACTTAAAAAAATAAATTAAAGATTCACTCACAAATCAATTTTTTTTAAAAAGCAGAACAAAACTAGTAAAATGTACATATAGAGTATTTTTCTTAATGACTTTTATGATTTTGTTAATTTACATTTTCAAGGCCGGGCAAACACAATTAAAAATTTCCAGGATTTCCAGGACCATAGGAGCCATGTAAAAAAACAAATCTTATAAGTCATACATTATGGATTATTTAACCCCCAGCAGTGGAAGTAAAGCTGCACGCTGGATGAAATTCCAGTTAAATCTTGTATCTGTGAAATCAGAAAGTTGTGGTCTAGTTACTGTTAGTCAGTCACATGAGATTTATTTAGGACTCTCAGAGCATGAGAGAGCTGAAATACTCAAGCTGTCATCAAAAGCTAATTCTACAGACTCGCTCACACATGACACTAATGGCCTATCTCTGTCATCTCACGTCTCTGAATTCAAATCTCTGAATAGACACATTGTCTTAACTAACTGAAGAGGTGCGGCAGAATATACTAGCACAACTAATCAGACCAAGTCCTGAGGGAAAGAGTGAATCGAATACACTAACTGCAATTGAGAGCAATAATAAATATAAAATAAAAAAAGTTCAGAATTTTAAACAGACAGATTACAGACAGTTTTACACTGAATTCACAAAAGAGGAAATTTCAGTGTTACAGAAAACCTCAGAAATACAATAATATAGGTATTAGGATAATTTCTATATGAGAGATCTTGAACAGAGGGTCTCCGATATCCATAATAATGATCAACACCAATCTTAAAGTGACGCTTCACCCAAAATAATAATAATAATAATTATTCTATCAACATTTACTCACCCTCAAGTCATTCCAAAACTGTATGACTGACTTCCTTCTGCAGACAATTTATTTTGATGAAAAAAATAATAATATATATAATAAAACTATAGGGTCAGATGCTGTTTGGACCTGAACGTCTTCAAAGTATCATATTTTGTGTCACACAGAAAAAAGAAAGTCAAACTACTTTGGAACGACAATTTTTATTTGTAGATGAACTATCACTTTTAGACAACATCAACCGAAGCTAATGTTAAGAAGCTATATGGTTCAGCTATATGTTTCATCATCCATTCCAGATTAAAAAACTGGAGTTAAAATGTCACATAGAAGCGTACAAAAACAAGCTTACAAAGTACTGACTTGACATTTATTATGTGAAAAAGAACGATAAAAACTGTTGTTTTATATTAATGTGTGACCATTTTAACATTCTGTGAACAAACCACTAATCCTCTGGCTGTCGCAGGAAACCCACTCTGCCAGTCCTCTTGGAGATCTGGGATCTTTGAAAGAGGTTGGCACAATCTACTGGAGCCCAGTGCCAAACGCCAATCAGAGAGGATCTTGATAATATAGTGTGATAAAGATGAACATTGGTCAGAATAAGAAGACCAACATTATTGTTTTCTTAGAATCTGGACAAAAGAACATGCAATGAGTGAGAGAGAGAGAGAGAATACCATATGGATGGCTTAATGCAGTGAGACAGATGGCGCTTGCTGGTTTTACTTCACACTGGCCACTAGCCAATGCACACACTCTAACTCACTCACTCGCTCATTCTCTCTCTCTCTCTCTCACACACACACACACACACACACCAATAAATCTGCAGTTCCTCTCCACTGGGTTCACCACTGGGTTAATTCATGTACATGTATCATCACCACCTTTCAGTGGCTGAGAACTCAAGGGCCAGTGAGTGTCTCATAAGCACACCAGGAGTTGATGGCATAATCAAAACCTGATAATGATTTATGAATATATCACAATATACACAACAGTTTAAACATTTTTGTTTTTTTTAATGCTTTTGAAAGATGTCTCTTGTGTTCACCAAGGTTGCAATTATTTAATTGAAAATATAGTAAATAGAAAATATTCTGAAATCTTATAATAATTTTTCCATTTTTATATATTTTTAATATTTATTCCTATGATATCAAAGCTGAATATTCAGAAGCCATTACTCCAGTTTCCAGTGTCACTTCGGAAATCCTTAAAATATGCTGAAATAAGTTTAAAGAGTCGTGCTCCTTAATATTTTTGTGGAAAGCATGATACATTTTTACCCTTTAGCCGCGTTTCCACTGAAATTACCAAGAAAAATTGTACCAGGAACGTTTTTTTTTTTTTTTTTCACAGGAATTTCCCCCCACAAACCTGTTGCTTTCTGTGTTTCCACCTCAGTCTAAAGCACTGTGAAGATTAGGCAAATACTCTGGTGACTTAAGTTTGTGCCCGTTTCTCAATACAAATGATGAAAATTTCGGATTTGTACCCTCAATATTTCGGACTGAACTATAGTTTGTGAGTTCGACTCAGGACTCGGGATTGTGATCTCCTGTGGACAGGACGACGCAAGTCCGGTAATTCTGCAAACAGCAGCGCACTTGAATCATCAGTCAGCTCACCTTGGCTACCTCAATTCTCCTCAGTGTATATTTACAATAAGACAAAATATGATATCAAACACCACTGCCTCTGCTCGTTTTCATTTAAACATAATAATAGCCGCAGAAATATAGTTCAGGGAAATCTGTCACATATAGCCTACATTACAATAAAACAAAATATATCACAGTATTGCCTCTTTTTATTTTAAATTTTAACATATTAATAGGTAAATTGATTAAAGACCAAAGATTACATGTTAGATTTATCAAAAATGAATTATATTTTATATAGCCAGCTAATCGCCTCGGAAATCGTTAAAAAAATTTTTATATAGGTGACGTCTTTATAAATAAACGGCAGATTTGAGCTTAAAACAACTACATTCTCGCCTGAAATACTTTTAAAATTACATTTCATGACACAATAACAGTAATACTTTGAAAATTATCTTAATAAATGGTGGTTGAAAAACAATGCTACGTGACCTCAACCAATCAGCACGTTTAGCGCCCAAGTCCCGCCCCCAAAAGTTCTGGACCTTCGAAAAAGTACTTTCTCATGAGCAGGGACTTTCTGAGGGGCAACTTTTTTTTTTTTTTTACCCGGAACTTTATTTAGATCCTGGTTCCTGCGGTGGACACACACCAGCCCAAAGTTCCTGGGTAAAGTTCCAGCAGTGGAAACGCGGCATTTAATGAATAGAAAGTTCAGAAGAACAGCAAATATTTGAATATAAATATTTAAAAAAAAAGTCTTTATTTCCACTCTTGATCAATTCAATGTGTTCTTGTTCAACAAAAGTATAATTTCTTCTTTTTTTTTTATGACTGAACTCCTGAATGATCCTTTACTAAGGCGTAACTGGCCTTAAAATGGCGTTTTTGAATTTGATCACGTCAATGGCATATGTATCTACCATTTCTACCATCAAGGCATATACTGTCACCCTGCCACAGATGAAGCACAAAGAAGAAAACCCAAAGACATCGGATTTCTACAGACAATCTGTAAATCAGGAGTTAGGAGATTCATAATAACCAAGTGTTTCCAAAACAATTGCTGTAGTTTGAAAGTTTGCAGAAAAGAAAGTGGTCAGCACCCAAAGTCCTCCAACTTAACTAATGCTGAAAGACAAGGGGACATTCTGTTTGCTCAACTAAAACATGGCAAACCTCTTAAAGACAGAAGTGAGTGACCTGCTGAGCTATTTTAAGACAAGCCTTTTCTTCTGGCCTCACTATGAGGGCCTCCAGTAGAAAGGTTTACTTCTTTTTGAGGAATGACAAAAGACTTGTGAAATAATTGTGAAAAATGCAAATTACCCATTCTTATTCACCTTTAAGACCTTAAGCAGTTAGTCTGCATTTTTCACAGATTCTTGTAAAATCTTTAGCAGTGTGAGGACTGAATAGACTATATGCACTGTTACTTCCTGGCCAGCTCAGTCATTTCCGGTCAACTATTAAAATTAGCTGTGCTATAAGGGGAGCGCCCTTCGCTTAGTTTCTCTACATCATCCAACCACAATAAAAACAAAACAAAACAAAAAATTGTCTAAGAAGACCACATTGTATACTTAACTGAAAATTGAGTGTTTACTATTGTCCTTTTGCACTGACACACTTTTTCTATTTTGATACTGTAAAGCTGCATTGAAACTGCATTTAAATCTCTATTATATATACACTACTGTATACTGTTTCAGGAATGACAAGAGCGAGTGTCAAACATTATGCAAGTGAATCTGCTAAATTGTTCTGCGAGTCATTGCTATGATTGACAGTGATAACTGTAGCAAGTTACAAAACATCTAAGCCAGTGTCTAAACTTTACCTTTGCATAATGTGATTCAGACTTCGTTCAGAGTAACAAAACTACAGTAGCAAGTCTGTACTGGCTGCATGTATTTAGCAGCTTCTACAGTTAAAAGAAAAAAAAGAAAAGAAAAAAAAGAAGTATTCAGTTTTCAAATTAAATATAAAAATATTTCAAAATATTTAGCTCACTATTATTCAATTGTTATACCATTAATAATTAACTGATTTAGTTTGTAGTTTACTAGTTAAAGGGATACTCCACCCAAAATGTAAATTTGGTCCCATGATGTGGATTATTATCTTTTTTTGTAATGTTTTTTAATGTTTCCCGAGGTGTACTCATATAGTTAGTAAGGTATTTACATAACAAATTTAGAAAATAAAAGGCATTTTTATATCCTGATATTAGCCCTCTGGCTTGATTACTCTGTTTGAAGGGGCGTGTCTGCTGTGAGACTAAACACCAACTGTTGTGATTGGCTGCCATCTTTGCATTCGATTGATGTGGAAACCTTCTCAAATACTTTTACTATTACAGCTGTCGAGGTTAACGAATCGTGGAAGTGTTGATTACAGCGTTATTTTTTAGATATTTTCTCATCACATGAATCGCTGCATTGAGTAGACAGTCTGTTTATCACGTGAATGCAGTGATCTCGTCATTGCAAAGCATTTTCTTTAACAAAATGCTTTCACCACAACTAACAGCAAACACAATATCGACATGAATACAGTAAGTTGTACAGCATAACAAGGTCATTCATTATAACGGCAGTTTGGGCAAGTGTGCAGTAGGGCTGTCAACGAATATTCTAAATTTATATTCGAATAAATAAAAAAATATGGAAAAAGAAACGCCTGCGGTAGTAGAGGCGTGGTTTCCTGTTTTGCGAGTGGGCGCACTAGCGCGCCTGAGGGTTCAGGGCCAGGTCACAGCCTCACAGAAGTCGCACTGTCTGGCACAGCATCACTGCTGAAAGTTGACGCATCTTCATGGAAGATGCCAGCAAGTGCAGAGCCCAACTCGAACGCAGCAGAGAAAGTGTGGTAAAATTGTTGACCCGCGAAAAAGTTGTATGCAAGCTATTTAAGATACAGTTAGCATTCCATTCGACCACTAGCAACATGAGGAGGTCACATCTCAGAAATGTGCACCCAAATGAGCATGGCATAATGTGTGGAACTCCAGCTAAACAGTCACATTACTTTGCATCGCCCGCCGCAAGCTCTTTGTAATTTTGACAGCCCTAGTGTGCAGATATACTCGCGATGTATGATTGACAGCTCCGAATGAAATAAAGTGATCTCCTTTGATCGCTCTCTGTAGTTAAATCACAATTTAAATAACAGATTTGTTTCATGCTATGCTACTAAGAGAAACAATGTGAAGTTGATCATTTAGTCACTGGCTTGATTCACTGATGCATAAACAGTATTTAACGATTTAGAAAGAAAGTCTGTGTGAACTTGAATACTTAGCTACACATCAGAAATGAACACTGTTACTCACTGTTTGCGGCAGTGCAGTTGAATCCATATCGTAAAAATCTGTTTGTAACACCCGTACTGACATTGCGACTGAATTAAATGTAAATGTTTGGGCGGGCAAAGCATAGAAAGGGGAGGTAACCTTCCTCTCATGACAACATAAGGGGAAGATTCCAGAGCGGCCCGTCTGAGCTCTCGTTTTCTCAAAGGCAGAGCAGAACACCCAGGGCTTGGTTTACACCTATCAAAATTTCTAGCCACTGGGGGACCATATACAGGCTAGGGAAACTCATATTAATGTTAAAAAACCTCATAAAGTGACAATTTCATGCCATGGGACCTTTAATCACTTACCCCCATGTCGTTCCAAACCTGTTAAAGCTTTGTTCGTCTCCAGAACACAATTTAAGATATTTTGGATGAAAACCGGGAGGCTTGTGACTGTACCAAAGACTGCCAAGTAAGTTACACTGTCAAGGTCGAGAAAAGTATGAAAAGCATCATCAGAATAGTCCATCTGCCATCAGTGAAAACTAAAATAATGACTACTTTATTCAACAATTCCTTTGTCAATATTCTCCTCTGTGTCTCTACACTTCACTCAAACTGCCTTGCATAAATACATTTCTGTGTATTTATGCTGAAACTGATACAGCCATGATGATACTCAGTAGAACACCACAACTGTGTGCATTGTATATTTATCTCTCATCATGAATTAATTATTCTGATCAAACTGCACAAATGGGTTCATTAAGTCTTCTGAGAAACAGCAAAACGTTTGGAAAACAGTTGCATAACAAACGTGTTTGAGAGCTATAACAAGCTTGCTATCACAGAAATCTCTCCAATAACTTCCCTATTCTGCAGCCTTAATTATAGCTAAACTCGAAAATGTGCCAATTCATTTCTGCTGCTTCACATGTCACAACAGAATACAGATAAAAAAGAAAAGTTAGAATAAAGGCCAATTGAAAACAACAATGGTTTTGATTTGCACTGGTTTGGATGTCATTCCTACGTGAAAAATAACACACTTCTGCCAGAAAACATCATTGCCCAGCCATCTGCAGACTGAGTCATTTTCACTTTGAGTTTTTCCACTCACACACGTGCTCAGGGGATGAACCGTGGTAAACATCTGCTCAAAAACTCTGTTGATAAAATGAAGGAATTTGATGATAATAATGTTTATCAAAAGCAAAATATCCAACTTCTGATTGTAAACTTTATGTCCAGTCAGTGTACAGTTTGTGATGTTGAGATCTCTGTAGTATACACATCTTCAATGCATAAGGGCCAATTCACATTAAGCCTGATTACTATAATAATAACAATTAAGTTTTAAAAATCATTGTCCATTTAAAAGAACAGCAGAGTCCACTCCAACTGCCATGATTATGGCACAGAACAATAATCTTGGAAACACTCTCAAAGTGATTTTTTTGATCTGAAGAATTTTATCTTGTATCATTGTGGACGTGCAATTAGACTTCCATTTCTCAACTTTTAATGATGTTATGTCAAATAAATGCAATATCAAAAGATCTCAATTGTCGTTTTTCAATTATGGAGTGTGCTACAATTTATTTACAATATAAATAAAACATTTGGTGGGTTGTCCAATTTTATTATTATTATTATTTTTATTTTTTTTTAGTAGTAAAGCCCACTTTACAAAAAACTAAACTGTCGAAACAAATATAAATGCATGAGTTTTGCAACTACCCAAAAAACTCCCAACATTACAGCATCTTACACTCACACTGAAACAACCCACAGAACAGCAGCTGTGAGGCATGTCCAACGTTTCTTCATTTAAATGTCAGCGTCACTGAGGAAAGAAAACCACCACACCACTGCAAAACAAAACTTTCACTCTTGTTGTACAAGCACGTCTGTCCTCCTCTTAGCAAACACTTTGCGTTCTGGCACCATTAACAACACTGACGCAATAAGAGAGCAGGCCACATACTAATAACATTCCTGCTCTCAAAGCCTTTCACAAGGAGGAAATAATTACTAATTGTGCTCCAGCCACTTTGTCCCCAATGTTTTAATCAAATTTTGCATCTTTATTGCTTCTCACAATCAAGCATCATGGAAAAAGAACACATAAATCACCCCCTCTTGAGACTTTCCCTTGACCTCTGAGAAATTTAGGATGACTAGTAACATAAAATGGAAAACTTTTATGAATATCCACATGAGGCGAGTGTATTATGTTCCATGCTTTTAAGCACTCATTAAATATTAACAGGTATTTCAAATTAATTTAGTTTGGCTTAAGCTTAATTTTTTTCTTATTAGTTTTAATTAAGTTACTCTTACATAGTAACATCTCATTAACTTGACATACACATAATATACTAACGCATTTCTATAATTCAAATCCATTAAAGGATTGTTAGGCTGGATTAATTAGGTCAACTGGAACCGCGAACACTTCCCATAACACCCCATGTACTCGCTACATTGTAAGAAGAATTGCATCTACACTAATATTAGTCTCTTTCGTTCTTATTCCGAGATAATTGTAGCTACCCAGATCCAGTCCGTATCGAGTCCAGATGGTGGATCAGCACCTAGAGACGATCTTAACAGACCTGACTGTCAGCACGTCAACTAGATGCGCCCCAGACAACCATAAGCACAAGGCCACGAGAACCAGACGAGTCCTCTGCACCTGTGTTGCAGGCTGGAATTAAACCACGCCATGCTGGTGTCGTCTGGCCAGAGAAGAACTAGCCCCCCAACTGAGACTGGTTTCTCCCAAGGTTTCTCCATTTCTGTCATTGATGGAGCTTTGGTTCCTTGTCATTGTCACCTTTGGCTTGCTTAGTGGGACCCTTGACTGATTGCACAGACTTATTGAAAAGAAAAGAACTGAACAGGATGATGACATCACTGAATCATCAACGAACTGACTTTAGCTGGAAAAATGACTCCGTTATTGTCTTTTTGCATTATTGACAAACTATTTTCCTGTTTAACACTGTAAAGCTGCTTTGACAACCAATATTGTATAAAGCGCTATACAAATAAAGGTGACATAATCCACCGAATGTTGTCAAAAAAAAAAAAGAATTCTAATAAAAATGGCCTGATATATAACAGGTATATATTTATTCGGTTTACATTTTTAGATAATTTTGAGTCAATTTAAACAGCTTTAAACTTAAGCTTTAAAATGCTTTAACAAGATCAACTAACTTGAATAAATAAGTTCACTTTTGGGTGAACCTGATGACAGAAATACTTCTTTAGAGAAAGACATGCAATAACTAGTCCACTTTACTTTACTAAATAAGCATGCTTACTAGAAGTCAACCAGTTTGCATGCTTCTGAAAAGTGTAAATCAAACAGGTAGATTTTACACTGTAGGTGGGAAGGGTTGTCTAAACTAAATCATAATTTATTTAGCATTAAAAAAAAGTTTCACAGTTAACACTACTAAGTAGTATATGGTTAAAAGATAAGGTTATAAGGTTCCAGTGTGCTGTAAGATAGATGGACTGAACGTGTGCCAATACTGATAAACTTGAGTATACTGTATCTGTGACTTATCTCAAAGAAAGCCGAGATCTTAACGCCTCAACACGAGCCAACAGGAGTGGGCTGACACCAACACGCCCATTTTATCTCATAAAACAAAAGATAAAAGGTCAAGAAAAAAAGAACATGAAACAAACAAATAAAAATAACATCAACTTATTCTCTGTGCGCTGTATCCGCGGCGTGCGTGGATGATGGGGGAGGGGCCGTGCGTGAACTCAAATGCGAAAACTACGTGTAACACTTCCGAAATGCTGTTAAATGTCCTTCAACCACAAATGTTTGTTATTAAAGCATAAGTGCTTCGATTTACGTTGCTTTTTAGAAATTCTTCAGGTGTTTAACTGCTGCAAATCACTGTAAACTCTCCATGTGGACAGAAACCAACAGGATTGTTTTATCGCGAAGACACTCACAAACACACCATGCTATCTGTTTGCATTAGCAGAGCCTTTTAAATACTTAAAAAAACAGTTAAATACACATACATCCAGTCGTCGTCTTTACTAGAAAATGACAGCGATGCTTCATATGTCCATTAGCCTCGAGACGTACCTGTTCCCGTCGCTTCTGCCAGCGGCCGCAGGGGCTTTCCTCCAGGATCTCACTCTCATCTTCACTCTCCTCCTCTTTCCCCCCGGACCCCGATATGCTCTCTGGGACGGACATAGTCATTTTACCCTTTCGTGCTGCTTTCACTGCCCCTTTAAGACCAGCTAGGCTGCAATGTTGTCGCTGCAAACGTGTTTCATGAACGAATATCGAAGAGTGACGAATATCGCTGGTCACGATTCAGAGTTACAGCTCGCTTATAAATAATATAACACACGACACGATCTGCGAAAAGCGCTTTTAAAAGCGAGATAAAATATGCAGTGCTATGCTGAATTTAACCCCATCCTTAAGGGATCTTAGAAAAGAGGATAAGGCACCAGATAGCAGGCGGTCTCGTACGTGACAGACGTGGGTCTCTCTGGAGGTTCAGTCGCAGCCCGCCCTACACTTACACGGTGTGCTAAAGAGCCCGACCTACAAGCATCATTTCACCTCAGTCCAGCTTTCCCGACTGGCTGGGGCTTTCTGAATTTCCTCTTTTTTAATATGCTACCGTAAAGCTTAGACAATTTGCACAGTGATCCTTTTACTGTCCCGTGTCATAAAACATTTCAGTGCATGTCAGATTACTCAACCCCAGTCGTAATTTACACAATGGAAAAGGGTGATTGGTCTATAAACAATATGGCCTACACATGAAACAACAGTTCAAATGATAAAACAAGTTTGCAATGTTGCCTTGACATGCCATTCAACACAGTAGTGTGTTGAGTTTCTAGTAAAGTGACTAAACAGTGAATTGTATGTAATTTAGGCTTCCTCAAGTCAAGACTTGTAGAGTGTTGCAACTAGTATTTAAAAGGAGTGACAGGATTTAGGCAGGTGGGAAAACCTTCCACATACTCTTAAAACCCTTTCTCACTTTTTCGCTACAGTGGTTCCAAAATGTGTTTGGGCACTTAAGACGCACTTAAAAAAAGATAATTTAACAGTTTTTCAAATCAAAGGGCATTTGTACTTCTATTTTTTTAATGAAACAGTATACTTGACAAATATTCATTTCTGATTCTATTTGAAATAAATACAGATATTTTAATTTAAGGACACTTTGGACAATTTCTGGTTCTCAAAGGTAGTAGGACATGTCTATTCTTAATTAAGTGAACTACACCCGACCTTTGTTCACACTGCTAAGAAACTTGAGGGGAACTTCATACAGTGTGCCCTAAAAAATTACCCTGAGACTAGTTGGTTAAAAGTAAAATTACAGAAATTCTATGAAATGGGAAGTTAGTTCTGAAAAGTGTCTTGCATAATTTGTTTCTAGAGTGTACAATGACATTTACACATTTTAAAGAGTCTTAGCTGTCCAAATACTTGTTAAGGACTACTCACTATATATGCTTGTGGAGTGTCTCACACTTACTGACCCTTTATACCTTTCACTCTCTTTCTTGCGAAATCCCATGAGAAGTTACATATGTTGCTACTAGGTGTAGTTTTAAATACATGTGTTGCCAATAATGTGCCAGTCATCAGCAGTTGTACATGAACATCACTTTAATGTTTATAATGTTAAGAAAATACTCACTTTTTTACCACATAATATGTCTTCATACACTAAAGTGTTGATTTCACCAAGTATGCCAACACTTCTGTTATATGACTTGTTTTGCTTTCTAAAAAAGCTGTACAGTCACTTCTGCTAAACTATCCCCGAGGTTAACAGCTCTTCTGCCTGAAAGACTTATTTTCCTGCCATTCCAAGTTTGCCAGAATGACTGAGTCTGTTCAGTTTTAAACTAGATGAACTAGAATTCGTAGGAACATTCAGTCATGTTACTGGAAATTTTGTGCCACCTACTGGCAAAGTAATGTAGTTACAAATTAATATTTAATAAACACTTTATGAATAGGCTATCTGGCACTTCATTATCGATCTTGGGTACTTGTGTCGGTTGTGTTTACAGTGTACGAGCTCTGGTTTTTGTCAGCTGAACAAGAAGAAGCCATTTACAACTAGAGTAAACAATAAAGATTATTTTATTGCAACTCATTAACTTAAATCTAAAATGTAACCTTTTAAACTATCATCTATCCACACTAGACACATACAGCTCTGGAGATGTGATTCAACAAACTAGAATATCTGTAGAGACTCTGAGAAGAGTTTGTCTTTCTGTATTGCTTTGTGAGGCCACCCGTCTGAATGACTTAGCTCTGGAGTCCATCAGACAAGATTTTCCAGGTGGTGTTTTTTTTTTCCTTCCAGAGGTTGGCAAAAGCAGTGGAAATATGTACTGCGTTTTGCTCATTCCTGGCCTGAGAACAACCATTCATACGATTATTTTACATTTACTTATTTTACTCTATATAAAGTTATGAGGACCCATAGTTTTAGTAGTATGTGATAAATTTCATGACAAAAAATATCCTAAAAACACTGAACTATCACATTAAAGTATATAGTTGTCATGTGAGTTTCTGTGAGGGACTATGTTGTCAAAGACTATAGATCTGGTCTGTAGTCTGAACTCAACCTAAGCCATAATGTAGGCCTACATGTGAATCAGACAAATAAGACCAGTACATCCACATAAATCTGATTTGATCCGTGTATGAGCCCTGCATGAAAGGGAGCAGACACCGCCGGTGGAGGGCACTCATAATACAGCTCGAGCTACGGCGTCTCGGTTTGGACCAAAAGTGTCGTTGCCAATCCATCAATGACGATGAGTGACACGATTTTTGAAGAATTAGAAGATTTGATGCATTTTTCTGTCGCCGATTTGCCCGCTCGTGGATATGCAGTGATGGAGGAGATCCGACGACAAGGGAAACTGTGTGATGTTACCCTAAAGGTACTGTGCTTTTCTTTGTTAGGGTTAATTCGCTAGTGAAATGCTAACCAAGTAGCACTGGGCTGTCAGCATGGGAGAGGCTAGTGGAGTACAGACACTGTCAGCGGAAGGAACAACTGTAATGTTCAAATTGTTAAGTCGTTTGTTAACTGTTGTTATCTGTCTCATTGCAGATAGCTCTTAAATTGATATATGTATATTTTGTATGTATAGTTGGAAAGCGAGTTGTTATTATTTTGTTATTTAGTTAGCATGTATAGCTAACATCCTCATCATCTGCATCAGAGCTGTATATATAAACTAAACTTCTAAAGCACGGAGGACAAACAGTACATTCTGCTATTGTTTCTATTATTATTTGAACATGTAGATGAATTTTTAAACTACTTGGGGTTTGAATTCGCCTTCCATGGTCTGTTAATAGGTTGTCACTTCCTTATGTTTAATGTTTAACTACATTGTGAAGCTGATTTTAAAAGAAACACCAGTGACAGCCAGCATATCTTGAGCTGTTTGACTTATTTTGGCAAAATATTATAACAGTTTGGCTCTGGCATTTATTATTTTTTTTACATAATTAATTAGATTGATGAATTAGAATGAACTGGATTGGCTTTATTGCCTACTGTTTGTAATCCTTTGTATACAAAAAATGTTTGTAAATTGTTTAACAGCCAGACTCAGATACTGATATATAATGAGTGACTGTAAGCCTTTTACATCAATGTTCTTAATGTTTCTGACTCCAAGGCCCAGAGACAAGTTTCGAAGGCTGTGTGCGTACACATTTAGGCTAAGATCATTTTGGTACTAATGCTCTAATGACAAATTAGCCCCTCCCCAACCTCTTTATTTACAGATACTAGGAGGTAGTGAAATATTTTAAATAATAGTTGAATAATTGGGAATTAGACAAATTAATTACATTCTGTAATCAAAGAACCAAATGTTTTGAAGAGTTATTTTATGACCATTAAATTTACATGTCATATATTATGACATATAATATGATGTTGCTGTATAAAACCGCATTAGGAGAAGCATCGGGTTATGAAAGATGTGCTCAGTCTCTGATCCGCTGCTGTGCTTTAACTGTTGCATCATCAGCCCTTTATGTGGGTCACAGAGAGCAGTAATCCGCTTTATCTCCTTCACTGGACCTGCTGTATGCATGTTTTTGCTGACTAACAGTAATAGGATATAGGCCTATACTACAGTTTTCAGTATAATAGGTTTTTCCCAATGTCTTACTGCTCTTTTTTTTTCCACATATGCTCCTTCATTCATTAAAAGTTAATTGTCTGTTAATTTTTGGCCAGAAGAATGGTCATAATATGTTTTCATTTGGGTGTTTCAGATTTTTCATTTGGCAATTATCAACACTGAACCAGGACATTTTTCTGTGTGTGTATATATATATATATATATATATATATATATATATATATATATATATATATATATATATATATATATATATATATGGGATGATTTCTGTTCAAGATTTGTGTATCTGTCTGTTTATGCAGGTAGGAGAGCACAAATTCAGTGCTCACAGAATAGTCCTTGCTGCTTCTATTCCGTACTTCCATGCCATGTTCACCAATGACATGGTGGAGTGCAAACAGGATGAGATCGTCATGCAGGGCATGGACCCCAGGTGAAGATACAAACCTCAAAGGGACATCTGAGATATCAAGACATGCTCTATTGTGTTGTTTGTATATGAACGTAAGAGTTTTCGTCTCTGTTTTGCATCTAAACAGTGCACTTGAAGCCCTAATAAACTTTGCCTACAACGGACACATAGCCATAGACCAACAAAACGTCCAGGCCCTTCTGATAGGGGCCAGTTTCCTGCAGCTCCAAAATGTCAAAGATGCTTGCTGCTCTTTCTTACAACAGAGGTAATGTATAAATAAATAACAATTTCTTCAAAAGACCAATGAATCAGTAAGATTTTTTCAAAAAAAATTTTCCCAAAACTTTAATTCTTCAAGGATGCATTAAATTGAACAAAAGTTAATTATATTTCTGTTTAAAAAACAATTAATTCAATAATAATAATAAAAAAAGAATACCAAAGAATCCTGAAAAAAATATATCACTGTTTGCAAAAAAATATTAAGCAGCACATCAGTTTCAACATTTATAATAAGGAGTTAATATGTGATTAAATAATAATGATAACATCACAATCACAGTCGGGTGTTTCCCAAAAGCATTGTTAGCTAACTGCGGTCGCAAGTTTAATTGAGCTCCATTGGTATCGATGCAGCTTGTGACCATTGTTGCTTTTAGGACGCGCGCCCCAGTTTACAGTCAATAACTGTTATAGGCCTCTTTCAGGTCATGGTATTAAAGTGATTCATTGTTCCAGACTTGCTCCTAATTTACAGGTTGCATCCAAAGAATTGCCTTGGTGTGCGGCAGTTTGCAGAGACTATGATGTGCACCACGCTTTATGATGCAGCCAACAGCTTCGTTCACCAGCACTTTTTCGAGGTATCCCTGTCTGAGGAGTTCCTGGCCCTTCGGCCGGAGGAGGTGCTTGAGCTTGTGGGCTGCGATGAGCTCAATGTCCAAGCAGAGGAGCAGGTCAGAGTCTCTGGAGAGATTGGATGAAGACATTGTAGTGACGCATTGTAAAGAAAGGATGTAGCTTAATGAATGGATGTAGATCTCATATTGTCATTGTGTCATCGTTCTGGGCCTTTCTTTTGAGACATTATAAAGAAGAAAACCAGACCTTGTTTGTTGTTTGTAGGTGTTTGAGGCCGTACTTGCTTGGGTATGGCATTCACGTGAAGATCGGGAGTCGCAGTTACCAGAGTTAATGTCTAAAACCCGACTGCCTCTATGTCGACCTCAGTTTATTGCTGACCGAGTCCAACAAGATGAGCTTGTGCGCTGCTGCCACAAATGCAGGCAAGTTTCTTTATGAGTTAACTTATGCTCCATAATTGGACCTTTTGGCATCACACACTTTTTTGAATCTAAAATATTGCATGTGATTTTTGATATCTGAGAACGCTTTCCATTCTCAGATATTATATGATAACAATAACAATTTTGAGACTATAGAACAGTTTTTTAGAAATACTTTTGAAAGGATGTGGGATTAATCATTTTGGGGACTTTTACTCCAACAGGGACCTTGTCGATGAGGCGAAAGATTACCATCTGATGCCGGAGCGACGTCCACACCTCCCAGCCTACAAAACACGACAGAGATGTTGCACCTCCATCGCGGGCTTAATCTATGCAGTTGGGGGCCTCAATAGTGCTGGTACCTCCTCCTTTCAGAAACCTCATCTGCTAGTTACTCAACGTGTCAGTGTCAGTTTTTGTTGAGTCATTGTTTTATGCACAGGTGACTCATTAAACGTTGTGGAAGTATTTGATCCCATTGGAAACTGTTGGGAGCGATGCCAACCTATGAGCACAGCCCGCAGTCGAGTGGGTGTCGCTGTCGTGAACGGGCTGCTTTATGCCATCGGTGGTTATGACGGTCAGTCGCGGCTCAGAACGGTGGAAGTTTACAATCCAGAAACTGACACATGGGCCAAAGTTGCTAGCATGAATACACAACGCAGGTAGGAAATCCTGAAATTGTCATATTTATAATGTGAGGGAAATATGTTTAATTTGAAAAGCTATTGAATTGTTAATTGAGAAAGAACTGGAACAAGTTTAACAAGTTTTCGATACATGTGAAATATATCTAATACTTTTTTTATTTCTTCTCTTTGTTCTGCATTAGTGCAATGGGAACAGTCGTAGTTGATGGACATATATATGTCTGTGGTGGATATGATGGCAAGTCCTCTCTAAACTCAGTTGAGTGCTATTCTCCAGAGACTGACAGGTAATCATACATTCTTCAAGAAAAATGCAGGGTTAATATAGGGCTTCCACCTTTTCATTAATTTGTGAATCAAGTGATAAGCAATGGAAATGATTTTGTTATTAAGTAGAAATTAAAATGTGGACCAAAAGAATATCAAAAATGTTTTTATAATATTGAATAATATAATACTTCCATCAGGCTGTTTTATATTGCAAAAGAGACCAACAACTTAGAATTTACATTAACATTACACAAATTAGTCATCAGTTGAATTTTAAACTATTACATGTAATGTTATAATATTATGTAGATAAACTTTCTAACAACTTGATGTTCTTACACTGCACTATAATTAAATGCTTTATTAATCTTGGCCAAACTATATATATTTCAAAAGGTTGTACACAATCATGCAGTCTTCAGTATATGAGCAGATAGAAAATGTTAACACAGCCTAATAGGCTTGCTACTGTGTATTAAATAATAATGTTGTTAATATATTATTTATCCCTTTGCTTATGATTTTTCTGTTCCTAATTTTATAACTTTTATATGTGCTTCCACATGCCATGTTTATTTTCGTCATTTATTAATTTATATATTTATTATCTATTTATGAATAATATATGTATCAATATATCAATATTTCATGATTTAAGTAAAGATGTCTTAGATAGCAAAAAACTTTATGGCATCAAGAATCCTTTCAGTGGTGTTGGACCTGTGACAACCCTATTTTGCTGTTTATTGAACTATCCATTTAGGTGTTCATTTATTTTCCATCTCAACAAACATCATAGCTTTCTTTGCAATCAGCATATGTCTGATTACATGTGTTTATGTGTGTTTGTTACCAGATGGACGATAGTTACAGAAATGAGTGCAAGCCGCAGTGCTGCTGGTGTTACTGTATTTGAAGGCAGGATATATGTTTCGGGTGGTCATGATGGTCTACAGATCTTTAACACAGTAAGTAAACATCAGCATTCAATTTACAGGAAGAGGATACATATTTGCAGTCTTTTGTACACTTGTTGTAAAGTTGTGAATGTTCCTTAAATATATCTACCTTGTTGTTTGATGTTTCCTGCCACTAGGTGGAGTACTACAACCATCATACAGCGTTATGGCACCCTGTGGCTCCCATGATAAACAAGCGCTGTCGGCATGGCGCCACAGCCTTTGGCAGCAATCTGTACGTGGCAGGAGGATATGACGGCTCTGCGTTCCTCAGTGGAGCAGAAGTGTACAGCTCAGTAGCAGATCAGTGGAGCCACCTAGTGGCCATGAACACTCGACGCAGCCGCATTTCTCTGGTGGCCAATTGTGGTCGACTCTATGCAGTGGGAGGTTATGATGGACAGTCCAATCTCAGCTCTATGGAAATGTATGACCCAGAAACTAACCGTTGGACGTTTATGGCACCAATGGTTTGCCATGAAGGCGGGGTAGGGGTGGGCTGTATACCCTTACAGCCTGCTTAACTCCACAGCCTCCCTCAGCCCATTAGGACATTTTCATTATTTAAAAAGAAATGGCTTTTGTACTGAGTGGTGTAACAAAAGGCATTCATGACCCTTGGTTCACATGTTTGTATCAGAGATCCTATTATTTAGGCTTTTTATTGAGAAAAGCCTAAACAGCAGATTTGCCAGTACACCTTTAATGGTGATGTAACCCTGTTTTGTTCTTTTTGACAACCAAATGTAGAATTAACACGTGCATTTCGAAGACATTTACAGGAAATGGGCCGCTGCTAAAAAGCACACTTCTGCACTGTTATCAGATAGTGTATATCGTGGGCACATTAAAACATCAGCTGTTGGGGAGTATCATCATAATGTATACATATTAAGTTGTAATGTTATTCCTCTAAACTGGAAGCCAGTTCAGATTTCTAGACAGGTGAAAGTTAATCACTGTTAACCCGAGCCATAATTGGGAGAGTATAATTAAGAAGGATAAACTTGTTTTTAATCATATTTTATCACAAAATGTTCTTACTTCGAAGTACTAACGGTATTTTACTTGGGATATTGATGGGAATTTAATGTGAGCAACTGACTTTTTATTTGTATGTGCAAAACATCTGCTAGATGTGCCATGACTTTACACTTAACATAGGGCTATTTTTTTTATTTGACCACTTTATTGACTTGAATTGCTGAAAGAAAACGTCTTTTTGATTTGGGGATGACTGATCAGATCACCAGCTGGGATAGATGGGTTGTGGTGTACCCATCCAATCCCGTGACTTGCTTTTACTTTTAATTTGATCTTCACATTTTCGAGAACCAGCACACTTAGCAGTGAAAGGGAAATTGACGTAGGACTATTTTCAGATATGTGCTTTCAGGATTATCTAGTATAGTGGCTTCACATCCTCTTATTGAACTGTGAGTATTGGAGATTTAAATGAAACATTCCCTCATGTTTTGTGCAAAAATTATCCAAATTGTGTTTCGTAACTGTATAAAGGTATACATTTTCAACTTGATGGTTTTCAAACAACACATCTGAAATTAGGATTACTGACTGTGAATTTTTAATACGGTTTCTATATTCTCATAATACCAGTACTGCGTTTCTCTGCTGATTCATTTTGTATTAACTTCCAATTGCGATGCAGTATTTCTTCTTCTAATTTATTGTTAGCTGTAATCTGTCCTGTTTTTATAGCATTGCACATGGTAGTTTGTCACATAAATGAGAATCAAGTTTACATTTTACAGAAATCTAATATATATATGGATCACATCTCTGTATGTGTTTGAATATCCTCGGCTACCTCCGTTTTGAGATGGGAGAGCTCAACAGGGACAAACATCGAGTCTGCCGCCCCTGTTAGCTTTTAAACATTTCCATGTAACCTCAAGGAACGGCATTAACTGAGATCTTCTGTGTGGGACTAAAATATTCTTTTTCACATAGTTCCTAAATGTCTTAAATAAAGATTGATTTTATGGACACAACGGCGCCTTGTGCTGTAATTTTCTTTGTGACGCACAACAGCTTTGGGTCCCACCCTTCGAGTGGTGTTTTAATTGAACGGGCGTTTGCTTGTTCAGTTAGTATGAGACTGAAGATGACTGGGAACATGAAAAGAGCCCTGATGGTGTTACTGCTCATCTCTGTGCTGAACCTCTCAGCTGCTCTCCCTATGGAGCCACTTCAGAAGGTAGAATAATCTTCTTTTTGTTCTTTTGGAGCTGCTTTTGGTATTAAAAAGACTAACTGTAACTGATGTAATGCATTCGTTCTTCATCTTGCAGACGCCTCTACTGATCCAAAAATCAGATCCACAGCCGTCAGAAAGTGTAACACTAGGAAACTCACAGGTGAGATGCATGTTTATGACGTTACATAATCAAACCTGTTTTGTTTGTATGTGGAGTATTACAGCTGTGCTGACGTTTGTAGGACGTGAGGGTCAGCAGTCTTGGATTCCGCATGAAAAGAGCCAATTCTGCTAACACGAAGAAACCGGCCCGTTACTGTGCTGGATGCTTCTCTGTCATTGGAGACCCAACGAGACCAGAGAAGTGACATCTGCTGAATGAATACCCCTAAATATGAATATCTTTCAGTTTATGTTAGAAATCTTGTGTAATCTGTTTATGCAACTATATTTTAGTATGCTATTTCCGACTGTCGTGTCTTAAGTCATGCACTTTAAAAAAAAAATGAAATATTCAATAAATTCTCAGTAAAGTAAGTGTCAATTCAGGACTGTTTTTCCTTAAAAACATCACATATTTGAACAAGGAATGTCAGTCACCTATTGGCTTTTGTTATAGCGTTGTGCTTTTTTTCTCATGCATGCAGTAAACGTGATATTTGAGGTTTTCCTAAACAAAGAAATGATAGTTTAGAAAGATAACATGGATTTGAAGTAACGTCTAAGTGGCTGTTTCATAGACGTGTCATTATAACCACAAGGTGTTATTAATGTGTTAAGGAGCTTCAGTTTTGACCATAGTCAATTATTCATATTTCCCACACTATCATTTATGGCTTTGCTGCCCGAGGGAGTAAAATAGGATATAGGCACATCAGAATATTGAATCATAGAGACTAGTGTCAGAGAAACAACTGGAGACTCTTTGTAAAGAAAATCTTCTGCTAAATGCTCAATAAAAATGAACTGAGCTCAGTATTTTATGAGTGCATCTTCAGTTAATGTCATATATCATTTATTTATTTCTAACCTGCACAGTAATCATGTAGTCTAAAGATGGTGTAAATTACAACTGAGGAGAAACAAATGGAAATCAACATTTTTGCAAAGATTAATAAAATCATATATCATTCCGGCTTGCTTTCTTCTGGAGCACCAGGAGCATTAGAACCTGATAGAAGACATAAAAAGACATTTTTTTATTATCTTGATCATCTCTTAATATGTTCTACAAAACATTGTTGTCATTAATGTTAAGCTTAATATTCACAACCTTCGGTCTGTGCACTGCTTTGTGGTCCAGGTGTGGGATCAGTTCTTCCCTCAGGTACTGAAGAACCACCGAGGAACCTGCAGTACAGAACAACATTGTGGTTACCTGAGGGATCTGGGATCTCAGAAACCGAAACTAGGGAGGAATTAAATTCAGGGGTCTCCAGATCTGGTCCTGCAGGGCTCGTTTCCTGCAGAGTTTAGCTCCAATACCAATCAAACACACCAGCAAATCAAGCTCTTACTAGGTAAACTAAAAACGTCCAGACAGGTGTGCTGAGGCAAGTTGGAGCTAACCTCTGCAGGACACCAGCCCTCCAGGACCGAGTTTGAAGATCCCTTTAGTTGTCTTATCCTCGTGTAATAAGCAGATTGAAATGAACCTTACGTTGAGGAGTAGAATCTGCTCTCCTCTCCATCCAGGATTCCATGATATGTTCCAATCTCCATCTCCAGCTTCATCTTGTTGTTGAGTAAGGTTTCGTAATCACGGCGCTGCTGCTCGATGTCCCCGCGGACGTCGTTGAGCTCCGCCTCCAGCTTTGCGATAACAGAGCCCAGATTTTGCAGCTCAATGCCATGCCAGTGCTTGGCGTCATTGAGGGTGTTCTCCAGGCCACGTTTCTGCAGGGATCATGCATAGTTCAGTCTAGTGAATTGAATACTGTTGTACTTTATGATCTTTGCTTTGAGAAGGTTGTCCTACCAGAGCTCTAATAGACTCTGTTTCGGCCTGCAGACTCTGAATCTTGCACCCAGCGTCACTGCACTCTGTCTTCAGACTCTCAAACTCCTCTTCCTCTCGACTCAGCTTACTGGCCACATTTTCAGTTTGCTGCACATTTTTACAAATAGAGGATTGTCATATTATGACTTTTCAGTGGATTTCAGTCAGTTGGTCATTATTACAAAATAAACCCAATAAAGTGATTGTGACACTGGCGTGGTCCTGATGGAAATATTTATTTGAGCTGAAAAGGTCGGTAATATTATTCAGTAGTTTTGTGTTAACATAAAATAAACATCAACAGTACTTTTACAACATTTATTAATTTCGATTAATGCTAATTTCTACATATACGAATGTGTTTTTTTCCAGTAATAAATTATATTTTTAATTTTATATAAGTCATTCAAAATGTTTGGGGCACGTAATTTTTTTTATTAATGAATTTTTTTTTTTTATGAAGTCTCTTATGCTCACTAAGGGAGCATTTATTTGATCAAAAATGCAATATAAAAATGTATAATTACCAAGAAATTGTATTATTCAAGGTAACAGTTTTCTATTTTCATATATTATAATGTCATTTATTCTATGCCAAAACTGTATTTTCAGCAGTCATTACTCCATCTTTAGTGTTGTATGATCCATCAGAAATCATCCTTAGATTTGAATTTGGTGCTCAAGATAAAATAAGATAATAAATGATGTAAAAAAAAAAAAAATTAATTCACTGTTAGTTCCTGATACCTAATGCATTAATGACCATAAAATGTTTTCAAATTATTTTATGTGAGATGAAAGAAACTAAAGATTGAAAACAGTTAATTATACAGTTTAGTGGTCATTTTGCACACATATTTGTTCCAGGATGAAGTGATTGACTGATTCAGAATCAAGTATTGCAGAGCACTGTGTGATAAAATAGTCTATTTCCTAATAAATAACTCTAAGGGTTCATGTTCTGTGGTTTACCTTGCACTCAAGGTAGGCATCAGTCTCAGCACGGTTCTTCTCAATGACCTTCTCCCAGTGAGAGCGGATAAAAGCTAGAATCTGGTCCAGGCTGGTCTCAGTGGGAGCATCTGGCTCATCAACCTCACGGTCGGACATCTGCTTATAGATCGCTCTAACATCCTGAAGAAGAGCAAAAGAAAATACAAATATCCCAATGAGACATCTTTCTCATGAAGAGGGTTCGATTGTGGAGCTTGTCTTATCTCACCTCCATGTGATTTTGGTCCAGACTCATTAGCTCATTCTTCATACTGTCAATCTCCTTCTCCAGGTCCAACCCGGTCAGGTTTGCGTCATCAATGACTTTGTACAGAGAGTTAATTTCCTCTTCGAGTGCTTTACGGAATGGCTGCTCATTCTCATACCTACACATACATGCATAGAAACACTGATGGCAATCAGATAAAAGCTAGGGATAAGATCCAAATCTGTTGCTGTTTTAATCACACTCACACCTGTCTTTAAAGTCCTCTGCATTGGCTTGAACATTCTCAGTCTGGAGCATAAGTCGAGCATTGTCCAGGATGGCCTCACTGACCTGTTAGAAAGCAGAAATAAACGCCTTATTGTACACTCTATGCTTGATGTATTTCTCCAAACCTGTCAAACATCCTCTTACCTGCATATAAACATCCTCCCAGTCTTGTTTCAGGCCAGTCCATGTTCCAGCGCTGACAGCCTTTCGATCCAAGCAGTGTCTGATCTGTTCCTCCAGCTGTTGGTTGAGTTGCTCCAGAGCATGAACTTTATCGCGGTACTCCAGCAGGCACGTGTTGAGGCTGTCAAAGCCAAACTGTTGGCCTCGTTGCCCAGGCTGGGTCACCACAGGAACACTGGTGCTTCTAAGGCAATGCAGAAACACGCTGTGGATGCCCAGAGCTCTGCGAGACACACGTGCACCCAGGCTGCTGGTACCTCCAGTGGGAGCCATGCCTACAAACACCCCCCGAGGCGCAGAGGTCCCTGCAGCACTCATGCGACCAACACCGCCGGGCCGCTCGGAAGCAGCCTGGCCCAGGAAGGAGGATCGGCGTCGTGGCAAAGGCATTCCTGTCCTGAAGCTTTTTAAGTGACAGACCACTATCAGTCCATAGACATGATCACAAAGTGAGCGTAAATATCCACTGACCTCCCCTCAGCTAAACAGCATCAGCTAAGAGTGCGTCCCTCTTTATGGTGGCCTGTTCTTCTGGAAAGCAGGCTCTTTGTTTTTAGTACTATTGTGACAGAAACCTGGTGTTGCTGGTCACTGCTCTTTGTTGATCAGCGTTAGGCATTTTTTGGCTGCCTCAGCACAGTGGTCTTCTCAGGAAAGCTCTATAGACCAATCCAGGTCCCACTCTCAGTACAGGTATGTATGACTATGTTTGACAATGACAGTGGGGAAACTAAACTAGCATCACAATGACCCAAGGGAGCACTTTTGTGTGCGTGTGCATATGAATCCAGAATGTTATTTCACCCTTTATTATCAAAGTATAAACAAATGCAGAATGGAAAGAGTTAATTGTTTCACAAGATGATTTTGCGTTTGATAAGTAATCTTCACCACATTTTCCTGTTTGATGGTGGCAAATGTATCAATCTGACCTCTAATCAGAGAAGTCAGAAATTTCCCATGATGAGAAAGTGATAAGATTTTATTTATCTGTATTTAATCACGCATACAAAAAAGTGAATTTATATAGAGGCTATAAACATTGTGTAGTTGACTGTTTGTTTAACCACAGCAACCTCAAGTAACCTCAAGTTTAACCACAGCAAGATCAAGTAACCATAGCAACATTATGCTGCTCAAGCACTTTCTGTTCTTTTCTAACTTCTTTAAAATTGTAAAGTTTTTTTTTTTTTTATAGTCTGTGCAGTTGAAAAGCAAGAATTCCTTGGAAGAATTCTGATTAGACTGAATTTGTATTATTGTACTATTTGTAGGCCATTTTATTTCTGCTTAAATTTACATTAAGAGAGTAGTAGAGTATGCTAGTAACATTGAGCCATTCATTCCAGCAGCACTGGCATTTTTCACTGTTGGGATTTTTCATTTACGCTTTCTGCAGGTTACATTGTTATGCCAGTAGGTGACGACTAGTGATTGTGAATGAGTCATTCCTTCAACTAATTCGTTCCAAGCATTGATTCATTCAGGAATGGTTTGCTGTGTCCCAATTCACCAACTTATACTATGGCCTAAAAGTATGTACTCTCTTTGTGAGGAAGAAGATACTTTTTTGAGAGTGTAGCAGAATAGTAGACAAGCTTTGGGAAGTACTTGGGACATACAAACTACTTTGTTATAATTACATCTTAAACTGACTGTTCTGTTGCATAATTACATGCATCATTTCACCAGCAATATTAGCCATTAGAGTGTAGATGGATCTGCACTTTGAATTTCCACAAGAAATAGTAAACCATCCAGGTACCTCTGGGATGCTTATTTGAACATACTACGATTTGGGATACACTATTTCAAATTTCATATACTATATAGTGTTCCTGTAGCTCAACTGGTAGAGCGTTGCGTTAGCAAGCAAGCTAGCGCAAGGTTGGGGGTTTGATTCCCCGGGAACACATGATAGGTAAAAAATTGATAGCCTGAATGCACTGTAAGTTGCTTCGGATAAAAGCGTCTGCTAAATGCATAATTTAAATTTAATATAAGGATAGTATTCAAATTTGTACACAGTGGGTGTTTGAATGAGTGAGTCACTGAATCATTCATTCAACTGATTCATTTGTGAAGAAATTATGATTCACTTAGTTAGCAATGACATCACTGCAGTTGCTTTGTTTGGTATTATGCTAAAACAAATTACAAGTTTCTCAATATTAATTTACTAAACTGTTGTATTACAGCATCACACTTGCAGCCATGTTAACACTGTAGGCCACTTTAGGACACTTTGATCTGCACAATGCTTGTATAGTGTACGAGTAATACGAGTAATATGAGTTATGAGATTATAGTAATATTGTGTCCGATAATGAAGATGTGATGTTGATAACTGGGAAATCTTTATCCTTGGCTTTTATCTTTCTAAGACATGTTTCTGGATCAACATCTTCTGATGATCCTTGATCGACATTATTGTCCAAAAATATAAACTTAACCTAATCCCTACCCCTAAACCTAACCGTACTCATAATTTATTCCTAAAATCAGTGGGAAATGATAGCTGATTAACAAGGGTGTAGAGGCACCTAACTCTGGTTGTAAGCCTAAAACAGATATTTCCTGAAAAGTTCTATCTCAATTCTGATTGGTTGATTGGAATGCTGTTCCAGGAACATGCTGTACTTGGTGAAATCACGCTCGCCGATTAGATATTATTAACACATCACCAGAGAATGGGCCCAATGAGGATCAAACTTATTCATGAGAGACTTTCACTGATTACTGAGAAGGCCAGAGGCTTTGTTAAAAGCAGATGCACCACTACACAAGAGATTGTGTTCCATGAGCTATGTAGGTAGATTCAGGGGCTTTCATGATCTACTGTATGAAACTGAAAATGTACAAAAACAAAATTTTAGCATGTAACCCAGAATCAACTTTGGTTTTGCATGTGTTTCTCATAGCAGAGAGCTGTTAGAATATCTTGAAAATATCTCAAAAGGGGACTTTTGAACTACTAAGGTACAGTTTGATGTACTTTTTGTCTTCCAGCCAAGTTCGTCAACAGAACTTTGCTGGCTATTTCTGCATTATAAACAAATCTACTGTTATGTTTTAAACCAAGGCGGATTATCCTAACCTATGAGTTTGACTCTTGTAATAAACCCCAAGTATTAAAATAATCAATGGAATAAAACCTCTTCCCCCTTCTAAATAACCCTGGGAGAAGTGCAATGTACACTTATGAAATTCGTTAAAAAAGTGAAATTAAAAAGTGTCACATTTTCCACTGAACCAGAGACAATTCCTCATCTGATAGGAAAACAAAAGTGTGTGATTCCCCCTTCTCTTTCTCTCTGTCATGTATTGGTCAGGGTATTTTCACATAATGTAGTTTTATAACAAAGTTCGGGAGAAGCAATCGCAGTTCATTAACCTGATTAACACAAGTGGAGACCAATCAGTAATCAACTCATGACAAGGTATAAATAACCGCAGAACCTACCTCTGTTCATTGACAGTTTTCAGCATCCCTCCTCCACCCCATTCTCCTCACTATAGATCCATCTACTCTTACCACAACCAGGGGGAGTACTCTGGGTTCGGGCCACATCCCGAGCTCAGAGCCCTCCACCCGGACAGCACGCCAAATACGCATAACCTTACTGAATTAATATACGTAGATGTGAACTCGTGAAATCACATATGTGGCAGGTGAGTTTGATCATGCCATGGGCATGCCATGAGTTTGTAAAATGACTGAAGGTAGTTTGACCTGTCACAACAGACACAGATCCATCAGTAGAGTCTGCCCGTGAGACTTCCAAGACCAAACAGAAGTCTGCTAGATTCCACTTTTCATTAATGTCACCGATACCAAGCACTGACCTCACAGAAAACTTCCTAATGTGTCAATGTCAGCTTTTTTTTTTTTTTTTTTTTAGCTTTGTTTTCATTTGTCTCCTAGAAACAAGGCATACATTTCTGAATAAGTTTGTTGGGTGTTCCTCAGTCCTTTAGTGTCTGATGTTTTTCTCTGTAAAACAAACAAACAACAACAACAAAACATAGTATTTACTAGAGTTTTAAAATCTGTTCATATTTTCAATTGTTTTCAGATTGTTCAGAATCTATGGTGTATTCCAGCCATAATGCTAATTTACCCTATATATAATTTACAGAAATTCCGTGCAATAGATTTAGTTTTAGTCAACAATAACAACACTGGCAGATTTTTGTGGAGCATTATTCTATAAATCAGCATTTATAATGTCCTTTTCCTGTAATTATTCACAGGTTCAAAATGTTCTGTGGCTCCTCAAGCAAACACATCAAATTTGGTTTTGGGGAGAATATCTTTGGGATGTTTCTCCAGACATTTAAAAGAGATTTAAGGCATTTATATTTTCTGACGGGGAATTAAATCTTAGTATTCAGTAAGGTCAAATTGCATGACATGAACTTAGGGGTGTAATTCATCATTAAGATTTCACTGAAATACAGCATTTAAATTGAAAACCCAGAAAGAAAATATGCCTGCAGGTCAGAGGTTATTTTGAGGTTTAACAGGCAGCCGACGCCATACTTTACTACTGAGACAAGTTACAGCTTATTCTTTCTGTATGGAGTGTTTTTTTTGCAGTGTTTTTTTGACAGAGTATCGCAGCACATTGGAAACTCTCACTACCGACACCATCAAACTGGAGATTGAGCTGGACAATGTCTGTGGAACTGCCCATGAACTGAAGACTAAGTGAGTGTTTCCTTTTTGTTTTCCTTTTTTGACATTAGATCTGGTGTTTTCTTTTGTTATGACATAACATTTTTAGGAGTATAACTTAAGATTTTATGATGTAATTACAAAAAAAAAAGAAGCCAGAAGTGTATTACAAACTCATGTGTGATGTTGGCCAAAGCAAGACACTTTTAAAAGAGTTGTGCAATTTCATCAAGGTATTTGTAGCTGTTTTCAAATGGTAAAAGTGCTCAACGGTAGCAGTTCCCTTGAGAAAGTGGTAGAAAGCTTCAGTGCAGGTTCTCAGCATATAATAAACATCTCTTGAAGAAATCACAGCTGTCTGAGACAGGAAACAGATGACATAGGAAGCGGTTGTTGATCAAATTCTCAGGCATGTCATATTGCCTGCAAAAGCCCCAATGCCACAAGAGTAGCTGAGATGCTGCAAAAGAACACATTTCCCAGACACCTCAGACGCTTCAAGAACTTTACATCATTTACAGTAAACTAAGTGTCTGAGAATATGAAATATGAAAGTGCTGAAGCATTAGGTGAAGATTTTTGGCACTTGTTATGACGTTGTATGGCAAAGCTATACGGTAAAATTCTGGACAACAATAAAAAACATTATTCTTTGAAACATCGCATACCCGGATCCCCATCTGTTTGTTTTGAAGTCATCCAAAATGAGAAACACAAATTTGTTGTTTATTTTTTCAGGACATGACTCAAGAGCAGAGTTTAGCAGAAGCCCAGGGCCAGTCCAGTGTGGGTGTTGCTGAGTACCAGACACAGATCGCCAGCCTCACATCAGCCATAGAAGAGGCAAAAGCACACCTTCACAAACAGATCCTGGCCTACCAAGACCTGCTGGACATCAAACTCGCCCTGGATGTTGAGATCTCCACCTACAGAAAATTGCTGGAAGGAGATGACTTCAAGTAAACATGCTGTAATCATATGGGTAGTTCACATATAACATGCTTTTGATTAATTCAACACCAGGAATTTAGGTCACAATTTACTTACATTTAAATTTTAGGTCAAGTTTTTCACCATAATCACCTTTACTAATTTATTTTAAATGGTGATGGTCAGTGGCATGAAGTACAAGCATTCCATCTAGTAGATTGATCACAGTTTATAAATAGAGTCATAAATAAATTTGAATTTAGTGCCTGAGTTTACAGAGCCGTCCTACACTTTTTCAGGTGAGAACCACTTTTGTAAGTTTCACTGAAACCAAACGCTACAGCCAGTTAACAAATCACAAAGAACCAAAAGGGATGGCACCAAAAGCATCAGGGACAGTCATCAGGGAGTTTCCTGACTGCTTTGAAAAGCTTTTGTGGTCAGACGGTTGTATCTTACTGAGTGTTTGCTTGCTTACTGTTAAAAAAACTCTTATATTTATGAGCATACATTGCATGATTGCTCATACCAACAGAATGTGTCTGCTAGTACGGCTATGAGTTGATTTTTGTATGACGGAGATGACAAAGACAGATCTTCCAGAGATAACAGAGAGATAGATGACCAAAGTTTCACTATTCTGTCACCATTTACACACCCCCATGTCATTCCAAACCTCTATGACGTTCTTTTCTTCTGTGGAATGGACAAGGAAAATTTTGAGTTCTAATGTATGTAATTATTATTCACTGATAATCACTGTGAACCAGATCAGTCCGATGTGTTAATAAATAATTTAGACGGGTTTGTGAACTGGATACGATTCATGTAAAAGATCTGATTTAAAACAACTATTAATGGATGGAATATGTTATCAAGTCATATTGAAAATATTAAATTTTTCAGTTTTTAATTGCCATTTTTTGTCTACCCCTTTTCATTATATTGAAAAGAGTAGTCAAGATATGTTTAAAATTCACTTTTGTGTTCCATGGTATAAGGAAAATCATGTGGATTTGTATCTCTGTGCCTTTAAATATACCCTACAATTACAAAATTTGGCCTTGACGTGACAGCAGATTGGATGGTTATTCTGTTTTCCCTTTTTTATACACATGATGAAATGACGCAGTTGTTGACATCTGGATTTTGCAAATTCAGCTAAAGTCAAGATCTGTGTTTTTTTTTAATGAGGGAAACAGTGCATTAATTCATGACATATTGATATAATAGAAATGGCATCATAAGATGTGCTAGATGCACTTTTCCATCAGGGAGGGCCCTGCCCCACACCAGCACCCCCCCCCCCCAGGAATCCCCCCAAATAAGTTTTTCTCTAACATGTAAGGACAGTGTAGGACAGAAACTGGTTCAATTTTATGAATGTTATGGATTTGAAAAATAATTATTATTGCTCATGCCTTATGTCTTTTTATGTGCCTATGTCTTTGTTTCCATTGTCACTTTTTCTCTACCAACAGCTGGGCAAATAAAGGTCAACGAAATTATTCATGGTACATACGCAATCATTTGAACCATTTGATTAGAAGTGAAATTCTGTTTGTGGAGTTTTTGAGCTGCCCTTGCATTCGCCATGTGACTTTGCTGCAATGCCTGCATGTGACTTCCCTCAACTTTTCTACACAGAGACATCAGACATCTCGGATGCAGATGATACAGTGTCCTCTTGAATGCTGGGAGGCGTCCAGTCAATGCAGTCTCGATGAATGCAGCCCTCCAGCCCATGTGTGGAGTCCCATCCTTGTCTCTCCAATAAAACTTCACATTTTTATTTGCAATAACTAAATACAAATATTTACTGTAAATTAGAAAACATAAAGAAATCTGTTATAAATGCAAAAGATTTCTCCCTTGATTTCTTTAAAGTGCCTGTTTTTAACCAGGTGTCCATTTTGATGAAAAATAAAACGAATTATCAGTTAGCGCCTAATATGAAGAGGGTGGGGCTATTGTGACACAGATGTGTTTGTAAAATTAAATTAAATCATGAGTAATTTATAGCTTGTAATTTGAAATTGTATTTCTTAATAAAACTTTCGCATGTGAAGTTTACCTCAGTTAAATATGTAAAAATAATAAAAAGACAATCTTTTTCCCCGCCATTACAAACATTCTATCGTGCATCCCCGGTGCACCCAAGTTTGGGAACCACTATGCTAAGGCATTCAATACCAGTTTACAGCAAAAATAGGCCTCATTCACATAGACAAAATCATATAATTTTAGTATAAGCACAGAAAAACTCAATCTGAGTGGTCTGAATGAATGGAACTGAATGTATCAGACTCTTCAATACATATGAGAGACAGGACTGTTTAAGATTAATGGAATTTGTAGAATGCATTTCTAGAAAAATGACTTTTCTATTATACGAGAGAATACAGTTAAGGTGAACTTGTTTGATTATTCCCTGGTTGGGTCTTTTAGGTCCCTAATGGGATGTAGTGACCCCATCCCATCCCCACTCCCATCATTTAGAGGCTCCATAATTAGGGGCCATTCAACAAAAGAAAAAGAAAAGAAAAGTAAGACGTGGGAGAGTGCAATAATATATATATATATATATATATATGTATATGTATATATAAGTTTTCTTTTAACTTGGAAACTTTGGTTAAATGTGTGTGTAGCATGTTTACATATATAAAAATTGATAATACAATTCAGTGTTGCACAGTGTAGAACCTTAAAGGGGTAGTTTACCACAAGAAAAACTATTTATTTATTATTTACTCACGATCACGTTGTTCCAAAACAGGATGATTTTCTTTCTTCTTTTAAACATATAAAGAACATGTTGGCAAACAAACAATTGATGGTACTGACTTCCATAGAATGAAAAAAAAATACTATGGAAGTCAATGGCCACTGTCAACAATCTTCTTTGTTGTTGTTGTTCAGCAAAAGAAAGGAACTCATACCGGTTTGGAACAACCTGATGGTGAGTAAATAACAGAATTTGTATTTTTGGATGAACTATCCCAAACAATCTTGTAGTGTTCGGTTGTGCTATCTGTGCTTGTTGGATAAAGTAGCTCTTTACTATGACAATGTTATTGAAAAATGTAGTTCGTAAAGTTAGTAGTTTTACTTTAGTTAGTCACTCCGCAAAAGCCACCAGAAGTATGTGACTTCTATGTATTTGTGTTTTTAGCTGGTTCAATAGTAATATTTTTAAATAAATGTTAGTGTGAACTTCTTTAGACGCAATGATGATAAACGCCTTCAGAAGTTTAGTTCCTCTCAGACAGTTGTTGTTAGATTTCGTGTTGCTCCAACTATAAAATTGAGGAAGTTATGCTTGTAAAATCACGCTACCATCATGTCATTTGTTTTTCTCACTTTTTTTATTTTTTTATTTTAATGTCGCACTTTACCACTGTGATGCACAGGGCTCATGACACTGTTCAAAACAGCATGTGACTTACAAGAGTATAATGGAAGAGTAGGGACTCAATCAACAAACAAACCCAAACCCAAACAGATCTACACCTCAATTTAACCTTATGTTAGAGCAGAGAGTTAGAAAAACAAAAAGAGTGAGGGACTTAAGCTAAACAAGCCACAGATAAGCAGCAGACTAACAACTTGAAATCTTTATGTCACGGCATATGTCAAATAATAGTATTACATTTTTTTTGGTTTTCTACAAAGTGTATGAGTTAATTTATAAACCCTCCATATTCAAACAGTTCTGAGGGGTTGTGTGAATTTGTGCTTTGTGCCTCCATGTAGCCCTGTGGTCTTAGCATGTCGTGCAAAGGTTCACCGCAGAATGTTCTCAGTAGTACAAGGTACTACATGACAAATGTTTGTCCTCATCTTGCGGTGCCACAACCGTTGCTAGGTAATGCAGGTCTGTTATGCAAACTGAGAAGGGACACCACGTAAATCAAACTGAATTTCACATCAGTTTGCACTGATTTAAACAAGATGTGGATTGCATTGGCTTCTGTTTACACTAGTGATTGATCACTTTATAACAGTTTTCAGTTCAGTAAAATAACCTAGAGATAGGGGATCAGTCAAAGTTAGTTCTTTTTTGCTGTGTTCAGGCAGTCTAACATGAATCACATGCTACCTCAAGTTTTTTTCTTTTCTCTTCAGTTTAGCCAATCAGGACTCAAACCACAGTTTGAGGAAGGCCTGAAAATTCAGATAAAGAGATGTGTGTGTGTGTGCACATGGGTTTCGTTTGACCTGGTCATCGAAAACTGTATAGAAAGAGGAACATTTGGTGGTTAGTTTGCGTAATGGACACCTATAGAAGCCACCGGGTTTAATAATAGACATGATGAGAATGTCAAACCTCTTGTGATATCCAACCGTTTCCTATTATTGCGAATCAGTATATCCAACAAATTTTCACCCAAAATGAACGTTTTTACCAGAGCAGTGCATGTTTTGGTCTTATCACTGGAAATCATGACTGGAAATGAGCGATAAGATAAATTGAGAAATCAGTATTGCATTCAGAAATGGCAGCAACAGCAACAGATCCAAGATAACCTAAAAAATCTTCCAAATGTCTTTGAGAAGCCATCCAACAGCAGCACAACCTATACTATGTTGTGTTTCTATGCTAAGCTTGAAAGTTGTTTTTTGCAACTTATATCAAATATTTTTTATTTCATTTTTAATTGTTTGAAAGGGGGTGCTGTCTCTGAAATGATAATGAGGAAGTATGTCCTTCGACACAGGATATGGCATAATAAAGCTCTGAGAATAAGTGAAACATGCGTCTGGTAATACAATATTAATGATAAACAGGATGTCTGGGGCACGAAGATTCACACTTGAGCAAGAGAGCACGCACGCAAGGACAATGTGTAAAAACATTCAGCTTTATAGATATCATCTAATTGTGTTGTTTGTGGTGTGTGTAAACGTAAATTTAAAATATTAAAAGTCAGTTACGCTAAAACTTCCAGTGTTATAGTCATAATGCTTAGTCAGGGTCAAAAGTTTGTGTGTATTATCTGTATTGTGGCAAAAAGTTGCTGTGCATGTCATTGCTCATTTTCGTCAATGTATGGTCATTGTTTTAGTCCTGCTATTAGAATCTATATCCCGTCATGTCACTGACATTGTGACTGACCAGTGACTAAAAAACATTGTATAGGTGCATCTCGATAAAGTAGAATGTCATGGAAAAGTTCATTTATTTCAGTAATTCAATGCAAATTGTGAAACTTGTGTATTAAATAAATTCAATGCACACAGACTGAAGTAGTTTAAGTCTTTGGTTCTTTTAATTGTGATGATTTTGGCTCACATTTAACAAAAACCCACCAATTCACAACTCTCAAGAATACTTCATAAGACCAATAAAAATACCTTTTTAGTGAATTGTTGGCCTTCTGGAAAGTATGTTCATTTACTGTACATGTACTCAATATTTGGTAGAGGCTCCTTTTGCTTTAATTACTGCCTCAATTCAGCATGGCATCAGTTTGCGGTGCTGCTGAGGTGGTATGGAAGACCGGGTTTCTTTGACAGTGGCCTTCACCTGTAAAAGGAAAGATAATGGTAGTTAAAGGTGATTGCTTATTATTTTTTTCTTGTATTTTAATCAAGAGAGAATACAAGAGTTTAGTATAGGCAAACTAAAAATCTAATTAAATGACAATTCATTTTAGATGTTTAACATCAGAAATGAGTGAACAGGGGGACCAACTCTCTTCCCTGGATGTCCAGAGAGAGACAGTATACATAAGGGATGCTTTAGACTTTCACTCTGTACACAATCTCTTAAGTCAGAAAAGATGGTTAAGGTGTTGCTGGTGGTGCTATTTCATTTCTGCGTGAAGCACATTTTAGTCCTGTGTGTGCAATTATGTATCTCCGCATGATATTGAGAAGCATTCTCAGACACGTGTGTGAACAAGTGCATCACATCTAAAACTCGTTATGCTCAAAACTGAAATGAAAACAATATAGTTTATATGCTGTACTATGTATAAAAAAAGGCTCATAAACAAACATTTCTGATATGCTGTTATGATTGGAGGTGGATCTATGAAAAAGGAAACAAAGTTAAAAATTCATGCGTCACTTGTGGTTTAACCTCAACCTTAAAAGCTTCTGCAAAACAGACCTTTTCCAGACGGCGCCAAAACACAGCGCGAAAGTGTGCAGCAGCTCATCTGTATTACTAGAACCAGTTTTCAAATAACATAAAGTAAGTACTGGCTTTAGCTTGTTTTATCTAAAGAAACATTTTGAGAGAATGTTAACGAATTGAGTGTTTAATTTAATTTAAACAGAACAAATTCAACCATTCTGGTTAATGCTATGCATTGTTTCTGATTGTGGATATTTGGGAATATACTATAAAGTGTACTTTGACATGATAAAAGTGAATCTTTGTCAATATGAATATATTTTTTATATTTATTATATGTTCTTTTCTTATTTAAGAATAGAGAAGATCAACAATGGACACAAATGACTCTGTGACCCCGTTCACTGGGATAGCTACAGAATATGTAAGTGATTTCTGAATATTCACTTTAAGTGCACGCTGTCCCATTATAATGTTTGTCATCTTTAAGGTCAACAAGATTACAATTTAAATGCACAGTATCAGGGTTAATAAACTAAAAGCTAAGTAAGACATGATTTACTATATTTCACAGGATTATGAAGACTCTTCCACAACCATGGGTGATTATGAAGACGGTTTAATATGTGAGAGATCATCAGTGCGAGAGTTTCGAAAGTACTATGAGCCTGCTCTCTACTGGATAATTGTGATTCTGGGAGCCATTGGCAACAGTCTTGTAGTCTGGATATACTCATACTTCAAAAACCGCCTGAAGTCAATGACAGATGTTTATCTACTGAACCTGGCTCTGGCCGACTTGTTCTTCCTCTGCACTCTGCCCTTCTGGGCCGTCGATTCCATCTTCGGTTGGACCTTTGGCTTGGGGCTCTGTAAATTCGTCTCTGCCATTTACAAAATCAACTTCTTCAGCAGCATGTTTCTACTCACCTGCATCAGCGTTGATCGCTACATAGTGATTGTCCAGACTACCAAAGCGCAGAACTCCAAGAGGGATCGTCTCCTGTACAGCAAACTCATTTGCGTGTTAGTCTGGCTCCTTGCGGTTGTGCTATCCATTCCAGAGTTTCTCTTTGCTCGGTCAAAAACGGACGATGAGGGCAATCAATTTTGCACGATGGTCTACTGGAACAATGAAAACAATCGTACTAAAATATTGGTCCTGGCTCTCCAGATCTGCATGGGCTTCTGCATCCCTCTCATAGTGATGATCTTCTGCTATGCCAACATCGTCCGCACCTTGCTGAAGACAAGGAACTTTGAGAAGCACAAGGCCCTGCGGGTCATCCTGGCAGTTGTGGCGGTGTTTGTTGTATCTCAGCTTCCGTACAACGGCATGTTGGTCTTTGAAGCCACTCAGGCAGCCAATATGACCATCACAAACTGCGAAGAAGTCAAACGCTTTGACATTGCCGGCCAAATTATGAAGAGTCTCGCTTACATGCACAGCTGCCTAAATCCGTTCCTTTATGCCTTCGTTGGAGTGCGTTTCCGAAAAGATGTCATTCGAATTTTCCAAAAACTTGGCTGTCTTACAACCCTCAAGAGCCCCAAAGTGCCACGCCCCTCTCTTATGTCAGACACAGATACCACCAATGCGCTTTCATTGTGATCAGTGTCAGAACACTGTCAGTGACGATTGCTTAGCAAAAGCTTCTGTTTGGCTGCAGGTGTGAGTTTTGCATCGCGGTTTCAAAGCAGAAGTCTGAGGTTCCATAAGATCATTGCTTGAAAACATTCTGCCTGGGAGAGGGTGAAGTAACCTGCTCACCACAATGAGATGGCTGCAGCATTGAACTGCATAACAAGAGTTCTCTTTGTTTGGCTGGGCCATTAATACGAATGTCAAGTCCACGAACTGTGCTGTGACAGGGAAGGTGCATGGTCACCGTTTTGTCCATATAACTGCAACAATATTTTCCATCTCTTGTTCAGCATTAATATCTAAATGTTGTGTAACAACATGATTTGTCGTGTACGAGCACTGAATTTCTTCGAAAAGTATTTTTCTTCCAAACAATTATCAATGTTTATAAATGTTATTATATTATATATTTGTCTTTTCGTTGCTGCGAAAGTATAACTGTGAATGTTTTTAGTCATGATTTAAAGCCAGTTGTGTACATTCGGGGTATTTGTGTCTATGTTTTGTTTTTAGATCGCACCAAAAAATTATGTATACATGTATTTGCTGCTCCTTTTGTAAATAATGAAATATAAAAATTGTCAATAAAACCTCATATGCAGGCTTCATAACTGTACTTTTATTCCCTGTCTTTCATTCACTCGCCTTTGCTTAAACACATTTTCTCCATCATGTACTGATATTAGATACAGGGTCAGAAAAAATGTTTGTCATTATCTACCCCTAAATGGTGGCTTAAGGGGTACTAATAGACTCCCTTTATGGCTAAATAAGTTAGTAAATAAGAGCTTTTGAGGGTACTTTTCCAGTGAAACGTATAATTTCACACTTTCTCACCTTGTCCTAGAGGTGAGAATAACTAACGTCTTTTAAATGTGATGCTTGTCATTCAAATCTGTAAGATGGCCACAAATAAGTACTCAGTGCACACATCTGAATATTTGGGTTGAACTGTCCTGTAAAAGTGTTGTAAATACAACTTACCCACCTATTTTTAGTTGTGTTCTCTTTTGGAAGGTCAAACAAAGTTGTTTCGCTTTCTCAATGAAACACAGCGTCACACAAGGTGGGCTAGAGTGAGCAACGGCCAGAGGGCAATGACTTTTGAGGGTACTTTCCCAGTGGAAATGTATAATTTCACACTTTCTTTGCTTGTCTTAAAGGTGAGAATAACTAGTCTTTTAAATGTGATACTTGTCATTCAAACCTGGCAGACGGCCACAAATGCTTACCGTATCAAGAACCGTTGGGGCTATGACGCACATTATCTGTCTGGTTTACTCATTGTGGGTCTTGTGGGAAGACACGTATAGAAACTCGCTAGAGAACAGACACGTGCTAGCACCCACCCTACACAAGAATTTCAAAAATCAACACACAGCATCCTCAAAAAGTACCTTGAATTCAAATTAATGCACAATGTGTACTTTTGTACATAATAATCTACCTTATCTACTGATTAAAAAACTGCTGAATAAAATGTAGTCATAGCTTTGCCTTTTTTATTCTTGGTTTATTTATTTATTTTTAATACTGAATCCTAAATGTTAAAGGCATTACAGTTACTTTCAGTTTCTGTGCCATTGAATGTATTTGTGCAGTACAGACAGGGACAAACAACCACAAAGTACAAACACACCTTAAATCTGTCTGTCTGCTCTGCTCACGACAGGAAGTGGCAGACAAGCCAATATATGTTCTTTCCACTCAGTGCAGGCACATGTGACTGACGCTGGCTCACCAGTGATAATCTGAGGTCAATTATTTAAACTTAAAAAAGATAACAAAATAAAAATAAATAAAACAAAAAAGATAAACACTACATGCATGCTGTAACGTATCAAATCAATCAAATCTACAAGCTTAATTCGATATTTTGGTCAGATGTTTTTCTTTAAAGGGATCATATGACGTTGCTTAAAAGAACATTATGTTGTGTCTTTGGTGTAATGCAATGTGTTTATGCGGTTTAAGGTTAATTATTTTCCACATACTGTACATTATTGTTGCTCCTGTGACCCGCCTTTCTGAAATTTAAAAAAGCTCATTGTTCTGAAGAGCGAGGTGTATGCTGATTGGCCAGCTATCCAGTGTGTTGTGATTGGCTGAATACTTGAAGCATGCGACGGAAATGTTATGCCCCTTAAAGTGTGATGTTGTGTGTGTCCCGTCGTGACAAGACAAACACAATAAAACCCATTATAAACAATTTGTTGCATCAAGTTTGAACATAATTACTGATTATAATGACTTATAAAGACTTTATAATGACTTTTTATGCATTGCGTTTTGCATTGCACTGCATAAAACATAAAAACATATCTGGAGAAATGACAAGCAACAAGCGCTACTCTACACTGCTCAAAACTCATATTTCAGTCCTGCCCCACTGAAACAGACACCAGCATTGTAGGCTACTCTCACAGGAAACAGGAAATGTGCTGCACACATCTGAATATTTGGGTTGAACTGTCCTGTAACAGAGTTGTAAATACAACTTAACCACTGATTTTTAGTTTTGTTCTCTTTTGGAAGGTCAAACAAAGTAGTTTCATTTCACAATGAAACACAGCATCACACATGGCAGGCTATAGTGAGGAACGACATGGTGGCCGGATGGGGGGCAACCACATGTGACGAACCTGGACTGGACTCCACTTTGTCCATGGTGAAAGCCGATCAGGCGATTCACAGCGTGAAGTTGATGTATTTCCTCAGCAACCAGCACGGATCAGCTCTAGGCATGACGAAGTGGATATCGTTCTCTTTTGGAAGGCCAAACAAAGTAGCTTCGCTTTCACAATGAAACACACAACATCTCCACAATGGAGGCGGCAACAGCAACAATAGCCTACTACAGCGAGAATCAAAGTTATGGCTTCTTTCTTTGCGTGAACATTTGGGCGGTGTCATGCAAATCTTCCCACACAGTGACATAGACATGGGGTGTGTTAGAATGAGCTGTTTTAGGTAGGTGTGGTTGACTCTTAACTTTTATAAAGAATATATCTTTGGATTTGAGTTTTTGCAACTTTAAAGATCTTTTTTGTGCACCAAGAGCTTGAAACAATAAAAAGAGAAAGGAAAAAATTAAATCATCATATGACCCCTTTAAAACCCTTTTTGTCTATAAAGCCCCCCCTAGTGATGAACATGCACATTTCTTTTCCGAGCAGGAAACGTTTAAAACGTTAAACATGTTTAAAACATTCGTTTTCAGTGTTTATGATGATCCCAGCACACAGATTACAAAGCTAATATACGTGGACTAAAAGGTAGTGAAGTGATGCCATGGTTTTAGCTTTGCAGTATTTGTGTTGGAGGAGGAAGTCAGAGGTGCTTTCACTTTTGACATTTATGAATACATTTGACGAGATATAATGAAGTTCACTCATCAAAATTATGCTACCACCGGGAAAAGAAAAAGAAAACTTGAAAGAACATTCCACATTCTTATCCGGTCGAAAGGATAAAAACAGGTCGAAGTCGCACAATAATGAATTGGCTTGCAGCGCACCTACTAATTACCCTTTTTTTACTGCAGCTACTGTAAGTGGCAGTAATATTTAAGTTACATGCATGTAATTAAGGAAGAAAACAATCACAACGTAATATGTAAATAGAATAAAACCGAAAACCAATCACATCTCAGTATGCAAATTAGCATTACATGAACGCTTACCTGCTGAAAGTGTCAGTGGGAGACTTTTGAAGCGAATCCAAATTTGAAATGAGTATTAGAAATATGAGTGTTTCACTAGCACATAACTGACTAGAAATCTGTCTGTACTTGTCGTCTGCATTTGGCTTATGTAGCAGAACCTGATCTTACCAAGTGAGACTTGTTCCTGGGACAACATTGTGATTAACCAATCAGATTTGAAGAACCAGTTTATAGATTTTGTGAAGTTTAAAATCACTGTTTGGTGCTTGTACATCAGTGTCATTCATCTATAATTTCCTCTGATTTTAGGGATTACTCATGGTTACTGTTAGGTTTAGGTGTAGGGATATGGCCAAGAATAAATTTTTGGAGGAAAATGTTGTTCCAGGGTCAACAAAATATGTTGACCTAGGAACACATCTAACTCAGCAAAATCAGAACGTGTCTATCGTTATCATTTTAGTGTAACTGGCGTGTCCAAAGCAGTTTTCGGACAGAACTCACACCACCACTTGAAGGTGAGTGCATGTCTACGGCACACTTTTCATAATTTCGTTCCAGACTTGCAGGGATGTTTTATTTTGACAGTGTGTTTCATTGCAGGTGCCTCTTGGTCAACAGAGTGTGATAAGGTAAAGGGGTTTATTCCTATGAATATGACCCTACATGGGACCCAAAAGAAACAGAACCTTTATATTATCATAGTTTAGTAGCATGTCATCAATTGTAGTTTTGAAGTAAATATCTCGTTTTTTTTTTTTTTTTACTTTAAACCTTCACTACTTTGTCTTTGCCAACAAAAGGTTTCAAATAGTAATACATACATTTTTTTAAATTTCTGCTAGTGATATGTTTTATTAGACATATTAGTCATAGTGTGTCCACATAGGTAACTTTAGATGACATATCCTTTGTCTATTGACACTCTTGTTTGAATATTCTGTGTTCGCAGGACGTCTACATTACTCAGTACAGCGACTGGAAAGTCTGTAGTACATGTATGTGGCAGTGAACACACAACCGTTATCAATGTTTCTTCTGCATATGAAGTTACTTTAGCTGCAACTGTAATGGAGTATTATTTAGTTCATCCTAAAGATGTGCAATGCATTATCTTTGGTTGGCAGTATGTCTAATGCCTGTATGGCACAGGAACCAACCACCTGTTGCAGCCAAACAATATCATCCCAAGTGTAAGTAGATACTGACTTCTTACTGACCCATCAGGCATTGCCAGCCATTAGTGTGACCTCTCTGAACCACAGAAAGACAATAAACCTCTATTAAGATAAACCTCTATGGGAAACTGCTGTAGAATAGGACCTAAGGCCAGACTCATTTGATAGAGATCTAGAACTTGCAGAAGGAGCAGGAGAGCAAGTGTATCCTGAGGTACTTCCATTTCCACTTAAAGAGCTCAACTTTAGTCTGTTGCTATCCAAAGCAGATGATTTGGACAGCCAGCACAACCTGTGTTTATCCAACCCTTTTCTCACAGCTATGGCTGCATGCATGATAAAGCTGGAGAAACTTTAAATTGTGACTATACAGAACGAACAAGGAAAAGCAGCCAGATCTAGTCAAGCAACTGCTTTGGTTCGAAGCGCCAGTCGTATGAGAAGTGTGGACAGCCCTTGTTCTCAGGTAGAACACTTAAGGACTAAAGGAAATAATTCAGCTTTTGAAGATAATACAAAACGCACCCTTTCTACAAGTACACATTCAAATTCTATGCAACGTAATCGGCCCTCATTAAATACTGGGAAGGTGTGGGTTGGATTTCAGCAGCCATCGGCTTTACCTACGAAGCCACATTCTGTTGTGGACAGATTAAAGAAGACTGAAGCCCTTGTTCAAGATCTTTTTGTTCATTCGAGCATGTCACAAAGATGCAATAGTCCAAATAGTTCCGAGAGATGCAAACCCACAAAGAAAGCCATGCCAAAGCATTCTAGTGTTCCTGCTAAAGCTCTATGCAGGAAAACATAATTATTTTTAAGGTTTTTAAGCTTGAAGATTAACAGCGTGTTATTACTTATGTACATGCTACTGTATTTATTGTTCTAAATTGAATACAAGTTGTGCTCAGTCAACAACATTTATGGTATGCTGTCAGTCACCACAGGAAAATAACTTCAGTTCTGGGGAAAAACATCTTACACAGTAACCCAAAACATTTCTTCAGTAGCTCTTTGTTGTATTTGTGGACTTTTGGGTGCTTTTTTTGATATAGAAACAGTGATAAGGGACATGAGCTAACCACATGCAGCAAACTAACTGTAATACAGTGTTGTTAATTGATCAAGAGACTTCTACGTAAAAATGAAATAAAACCAGACAATAAGTAATTGTAAAATTCACCATTTATTAATATTCTTGTGAAATACTGGCTGTATATTCTGACAAAAAATGAACGTATTGTTATGCTGTGCACAGATGTTGGTAATTTCCCCCTTGACTGGATAAGAAGATGAGCTCTTGAAAGGCACTTCAATAATAGAGTAGGACAGCAGCTGGCCGTCAAGATCTCTCTTACACTTGGGAGTCACATGTGGCCATGAAAGAAGGGAACATTTTAACACTTAACCTGAAAATAAAATAGAAAATGGTTAGTTGTGGTTTAAGGAATGGTTACTTTTGTGGACGACATCCAAACATGTATTTCTTAAAAAGGAAATGCATTACCTTTTGGTGGATAAATCTGGAATGTCTAATACCAGATTGTAGTAATTTTTATGTATGTAGAGTCAATTTATTTTATTTAAGGACTGTATACATACATTTTATATGGTGGTGTATGAATTATATCAATGAATAGCATATAAATTGCAAATTTAGGAGGCATTTATTGGGTTTAGGCAAAAATTGTATTGTACTTTATGAATACATCTGGATCTGACTAAATATAAAAAGTCAACCTTTATCAGAGGCTAAATGAGGAACTACTTATTAAACCACATAATATATTGTCAGCTTAAAACCTACAGCTTAATTCTCGCAAGAGCTCACTCTAAAACAGAAACCTTTTCCAGATGAGATTTCCTTTAAGAGTCTTCTTTAACAGACAGCACCTACAATACAGAGAATAAATATACCAGTATCTTGATACATTACAGAAAGCACACATTCTTGAAATATCCTGGGGAAATACACAATCATCAACCGACAACAAAAGGTGACTAAATCAGACCATTTAGGTCTTGAATAAAAAACGTTCCTAGAACGAACCTCTGTGGTACACACCAATGGATAAAGTCAATGCAAGGTCCTCACAAAGCTGAATACAAATAGGTTATTCTGTGATCATTATTCTGTTGTCTTTTCTTTTTTCAATGTTATATTTCACTGCATTTAAACATACAAAAAAAGGGGTTTTTAAAAAAAGAATATATATAGCTGTCTTTATATTTATCATCATATTTGGGGTTTTTGGCAGTTCAAAAACCCATTGTATGCAGTCAAGTTCATTGATATCATCTCATATCTTCAGCCCCAAAAAACTGCATTAGAAATGTAAAATTAAGGCCATTTATTGATACTACAGATGAGATGTGAACATTAATCCCATGAGAACCAGCGCTCTGAACTGGCTGTTCATTTCTAATCAGATCTTTGCTTTGTGTTGGATCTAAACATGCCTTTAGGAGTGACCTGGATAAAGAGCCCTGAAGAGGTCTCGTCCCTTTGAAAGCAGAGGCAGGCAGGAGGATGATGGACAGACATGTCTCCATTGGCCAGAGAATGTACTCGAACACAAAGAAACAGTGGGAGAAACAGCACAAACAGCAGTTAGTGTCAAAACCCACCATAAGGTTCCAAAGACACGGAGTAATGTTCTTACAGTGTTATTATGTTATTAAGTGTATTAATGAACTCAAGTGAAAATTCTTGAAAGACAGACAACTTGTGGGAACTCTAAATTCATGTTTTTTTTCCACCACAAAACAGCTTTATTGTTATATTGTTTAATGATAACAAATAATGTGAATTTACAATAAATTCTAATTATTCCATTATCATGCAGGACAAGCTTGGCAAAAAAATAACAGGCATATAATTCTTCCAGCATACTCTATGACAGGTCTGTCTTTGAGATATGAAACATAACGAATTGAGATATGAATAAAGAAGCAATTACCGCTTGTTACAAGCAGATTCATAGATCAGAGCGGGAAAACCCCTGTATCAAAAGACAACATGGTCACAAACACAAGAACAGTCACAAAAAAGACATCTAAAATATGTACGCATAGTGAAAAATAAACCAGAACGTTTGTACAGTAGTCAATAGGAATCATACATATTACACTGTCTCATGCATACTGAAAAGCACTCAATAGATTTTACAAAAACTGACACATAAGTGTGACAACTCTGAAAAAGGTGAGGTTTGTCTGTCAGAGGCAGTACACTGAAGGTGCCAAGTCCATTGCAAATACTTGGATTTACTCTTACCCTTAATATCAACCGTAACCGCTTTCTTCCATTTTTGAGAAAGCAATAGTCTTTTCGTTCATACGGACTGTTTTGTGTCTGTGAGAAACATCACAACAGAAGCTCTGTTCCAAAATCTAGTGAAGCCGCCTCCCTACCTATTGCATCCTAAAAGGCAGCACCCTCAAAAGTGAATGATTTGGAATGCTTTACATAGGTTCTCAGCTGCAATACTGTATCAAAAATAATAAAATAATGAAACATAATAAAATGTTGTCATGTCATACAAATTTGAGTAAAATAGTTTTTAATTTTTTTTACACTTTTTTTAAATACAGTATCAGTAATTCTTTTTTTTTTTTTTTTAAGAAATTGATACATTCATTCAGAAAGATTACAGTAAGTGGATGAAAAAGTGACAGTAAAGACATTTTCCATGTTACAAAAGTCATATTTCAAATAAATGCTGTTCTTTTGAACATTCATCAAAGAATCCTAAAAAAGGAATCATCGTTTCCATAAAAATACTAAGCAGAACAATAATTTGTAACACAGAAAATAATAATAACTGTTTCTTAGCAACGGAATCAGGCATATTAGAATTATTTCTGAAGGATCATGTGACAACAAAGACTGTAGTAATGGCTGCTGAAAATTCAGCTTTGCCATCACAGGAATTATTTGAAACATTTGAACTGTAATATAATATTATATAATATGATATTATAATATATATGATGCCTTCCTAGGTTTTGGTATAGAGCAAAAGATTGATAAGGTTTCAATGCATGTCCATTTCTCCTACTTAAATTGTGTAAACATGCAGAAGCCTTAAGGGCATTATGATGACACTTTATTTTTGGGCTTGAAAAGAACGCAAAATATTGATGCCGTTTGCTTTGGAAGGATTCGCTTACCTTCAGTGTACCGATAGAGGTGTACAACCTGCCTTTACAGACGAGGCCTTCCCTGCAGACCAGGTCAAGCAGGACCCAAGACCTCAGATTCTGCAGAGACACACCTAGAGCAATGCCGTGGGCCTGCACGCCAGGTTGAGTTCTCACTCTCACACCTAAGGGAGGGTGGATATAGACAGCATTTATGCTGGTCTTAAATAAGTCGCAATCTAAACAGTCCTTGGTGGTTGAGCAATATTTGGTTTACATAAAATTCTAGAGTTTTACATAAAATATGAAGTCTGTGAACTGGATATTTTTACACTCTGAACATTGAGCATAATATCAAATATATTTGACATTATTTCTAGCCAGAAACGGTGTATAAAGCATGTAATCTGAACAATAAAGATTATCTTGAAAGATTTTCTCTTTACAGCTTACAGTAGGTCATCTAATTATAATAATAATAAAATAAAGTAAATCTTGAATCTTGTCCTGATCTGAAATGTACTACAAATAAAACAGCATGCCAATGAAATATGCAAACGTCTTTTGTTGTCCGAGACATATCTGCATATACAAAGCCATCATAAATCTCTGAGATTTGCTGCGGATCATATGCACTCCTGGATGTAAGGATGTTGTAATGCCTGGTTGATGGTGATCCGCTTGGCAGGATCCAGAATCAGAATCTGGTCCAACAGATCTTTGAGCTGAACAACCTTCTTTCGCTGGTCCTCTGGTAGCATCTGGCGACCCACCATATCCATCGACAGGTCCTTTGTTGGGTTAATGGTACTCATGACAGTGACCTTTTCCTGCAGAGAAAGAGACATGGGTGTAGAGAGGAAAAATAGGGAAAAGGTTAAATAAAAATGGATTTAAGTAGTCTGAAATAATCTATACAGAAATTTTTCATAGTTATAAAAGTAGGGCTGCATGAATCATAAAAAAAAAAAAAAAAAAAAAAAAGATTCAGAAAATGGCTTTGCAGAGTTGCAAAGTCAGTGGTTTCTCTTGGGGTACAGTACAAGTATCCTCCCTTAGAGGTGTCTACAGTTGTACTTTATTTTATTTTACAGTACAGTTGTACGCTGTTTTTAAAAAAAAAAAAATCAGTAATATTACAATTAGATAATATTTCCCCCAAAACCATGCAGCCCTTACAACTTACCCTCTCAGTGACCTTGTCGACCTCTGTATACAAAAAGTTATAGCTTTGGTCAAAGTGCTGGTCCTTGAACAGACCCTTTCTGATCATCTGTGAATATAATGAAAAAATATTTAGTCTATTTATTTATTTTTTTCTTTTTCTATAATTTGTAATATCTTATGAATTCTTACTTTATTAGGCAATTTTCCTTTCAGGTCCATGGCAAGTTTCAGCATGTGGTTATTTGTCTTTCCGGGGAAAAGGATTTTTCCTGTGTATAGTTCATAGAGAGTGCAGCCAACAGACCACATATCGATTCCGTAATCATATGACTTTCCGATGACTACAAAAACAGGAAGAAAAACTCTTTAAGCTTAACAACAAGCATAACCCAAGTTCAGATCCGTTTATTAAAACTCTTTATATTCAGTGTACTAAGATGGTTTAATTTGATTGGTTCTGTTTTTCCTTACTGATCTCAGGTGCCCTGTAGAAGCGGCTGACCAGATAAGGTGTTATGTCATTGTCAGCCACATGTGACGCTGAGCCAAAGTCGCACAACTTGAGGATGGTCTTGGATTCGTTCACCTAAAGAGTTTCATGTTATGTTATGTCATAAGACAGAGATGGAAGTCAGTGTCATATATCTGTGGTCAAGAATTGTCACTCACAAGAATGTTGTCAGGTTTGATGTCAGCATGCAGGATACTGCAGCGTTTGAGGAGTTTGAGGGCCAGGAAAAGCTGCTGGCTGTACGAACGCACAGCCTTGATGTGTAGCCCAACGTCCTTACCATACTTCCTCAAGACCTCCCGCAGGTTCATACTACAGCCAGAAAACAAAAAGTTGCTTTAAGAGAAGAACTCAAGTTGCTTTGATGCATGTGAATCTGTTGACTGTAATGTACCTGAGTGGTTCAAACACCAGACACAGATGCTGCTTGTGGTAAAAGTGTCTAAAGAGCCGTAAACAGTGGAACTTGTCGTCTACATCTGCGTCATTCAGCTTCTTCAGAAACTCCAGCTCTTTGAGACCCGTCTTTTGCCTGTGGGACAAAACATGTGGCTGTCTGTCACGTTCAGACCACATCTACACCTACTCTAAATCTCAGTTCCTGTCCAAATAAATCCCCATGACACAATTTATTGAGAACATTAAAACTGTGGACTTTGCCAACACCACACATTGTGGTTTGATAAAAAAAAATCCTGTACTAGACAGAAGTGTTTAAAGGCGAAGCATTCTGCTTTTAAGGGAAGTGTCTTACATCATCTCATTGTTGCGGATTATTTTCACTGCCACTTCCCGACTGGCTCGGGCCAAGTCTCTGGCTCGGATCACATTACTGAAGACACCATGTCCAGTGTAGCCGTAAACTCCGTACCGTTTGTCCAACACCTCACCAATGTTCACACCTGAATACATTAAAAGAACAATCATGTTTTTGATGTCCTCTTTAACATGAGACCTTAGATATTTTTCAATCTTATTAACAAGTTTTGGTAGTTTTCTGTAGATTGAAATACAGCATTTGCTTCAGGACAACAACTTACGATAATAGCCCTCTGCATCTGTCCAGTTATCTCTGAGACTTGGGTTCTCCTTAAAGTCCTTGCCAATACCTGTGGCCCGTAACCTGGCACTCTGCGGAGAGAAATTAGATTTGGATTTGTCACTGTCAACATGATTGAATTAAGAGTTGATTAAAATGTTCATTTATGAACGAGTGACTGACACTGTAAGAGACCATTTCAAAGTCTGAGGGGCCTGGAGATCCAGTGAGCACCAGAGTCAGATTACATACTTGTGGAAAAAAAAGCTTTGAACAAAGTTTCCAGCAGAAAAACAACAGCTTGCACAGGACTATGCAACTCTACCTGTAGAGATCCCCTTAAATGGACAAATTCTATCAAATTCTGGAGCTTGTATAGCCATTGAGCTATGCATCGGAAAGCAGAAACTTGGCTACTTACGTCAAAGTAAGCAGTGAACGTGTCATCTGACTCTGTGAACATATCAGGCGCTGGTGGCTTTTTCTGATTACCTCCTAAAGAAAAAGAACAATGATGCAGTAAAAGGAACGTAGACTTGCTGATAATGTATCAGACCACCTTATATTACATCAGAGTAAATGTTTCATGTCTCAAATTTCAATCACTCTTTCTTTTTGTCTCCCTAAAATACTGATACGAGCCACTTTTGATTTTGTACTGACACCTGTTGGCATGGATGTAGCATCAAGCAAATGTTATTAGTTACTAGTGTTGTCACAGAAATATCCTATGTGTAGGTATTTATTACGAATATTATAAACTAACAAAATGCAAAAAATAAATAAATAGGCGATTAGGCAGCAAAAATGATTCACATTTTTCTGATCACTGCATATGTATTAGCAGGATTTTTAATCCATCCCTAGATGGATTGATTAATTAAAATATTTTGCAGATGACATACCATTTTGTTCTTGAGAAACAAGACTATGCTTGGCCTTCACATTATCCTCAAACGTGTCCAGGTTCTCTTGCTCGTAGGCTTTGACGTCAGCAGCCACACGCTCCAGGATGTCATCAGGTGATGGCGATCTGCTTTGAGTGCTACTCCGAGGACTGCCGCGATCTGAGAGTCCTGACAGGTTACTGTCCTCATTTACTGGCTTATATTTCTGTACAGGACACATTACAAATACAATCACATTACATACACTACTGTTCAAAAGTATGGGGGATGGAAACATATAACCAAACAGTGGTGATGCTTAATATGTTTTTTTTTTAAACTGTGATACATTTTTGTTTATAATTAATTGATTAATAGAATGTTTAAAAGTAGAGCATTTTTGAAAGTGAAATCTTTTGTAACATTGTCTTTACTGTCACTTTTGATCATTTTAATGTATCCTTGGTGAATAAAAGTATTCATTTATTTATCCCAATCTTTAGTTTATGTTACATACATGTACGTCTAAAATAGCCACACTCTAGACAAAAATGTTCTAACCTGAATGATGGCCAAGCGCTGAAGTCTCCTCTGCTCTATCAAAGCCTCCTCGTCCTCTTCATCAACGTCATAATCCTCCAGCCTAGACACCGATTAGTATTCATGATTGAGTCCGAATATGATCAGTAACGCTTTTATCCAAAGCGACTTACAGTGCATTCAGGCTATCAATTTTGATCATGTTTAATCATGTGTTCCCGGAGAATCAAACCCCCAACCTTGAACATGCTCTACCAATTGAGCTACAGGAACAATAAACATAAAAGCAAAACATTTTCATTAATACTCACACTGCATCATCTGAGTCCTCCTGTTCAGGCTTCATTCCTTCGGATAGACTGCCCTTAAACATGTCCTCTCTTTCCCTGCTCCGTCGCTTCCTCCTTTCCCGTGATGTCGAACGCACCTTCTGTCTGCGCTCCATCCTGTCATGCATCCTAGATCTACACATTATTAATACCGTTTTAATTCTACTGAAAGATGTTATAAAAAGCAAAACAGCATTGAGATGTAAATGTGATGCCCATTGTCATTAAAATTCCACTGAAGCCCCTCGTTCAAGGACAGCAAACCAAAATCTTTTACCGCTATTTTTAAAGAGGTAATGTGTAAAATAGATATAAATTCATTGTGCATTTACTTTTAGCTCAGTGAAGCTTATTGGATAGCTGTAATGAGGAGTTGCACATTTTTAAATGGTAGCACACACCACAGTCACCTGTGTGTGAGAGGAGACCTGCTGGTTCGTCTCCTGGGAGAACGGGACCTTCGTCTGACAGGGGAGTGGTTTAACCTTCGTCTGGAGTTCAGAGAAGGACTCTGCTCTCTATGGCTTCCTGCGGCATCACGAGATCGCATCCTGCGAATATTACAAAACCATATGAGAGTGAGTTTAATTTTGGGTCACAACAAGGTACGTTAATAAGAACAATATCAGTAATAATAATTTATCTATCAAAAATGTAAACAAACAGAGCTAGAACCTGTCATTGGAGAATCTCTGCCGAGACCGAGATGGGTCTTTCCTTGGAGGGGATCTGTTGTGACATGAAGCTCCGTCCCGTCTGGATGCCCTGTCTGTGCTCTGAACAACATGGACACGTTCAGGTGAGCGGTGGCCCCTGGGCTGTTCCCGACCTTGTTTTCTGCTAGGAGACTGATTCTCTTTTCCAGATGAGACATCTTTTGAGGGTGCTTTCACTGATTTCTTGTCTCTCTCTGTGTCAGATTCTGGCAAGTTTGTGTTTCTTTCTTTAGACCTAGACTTGCTTCTTCTTGCTGAGGATCTGTGGTCTTCAATTTGCTCTTCAGGCCGTGTAGTTGATTTTTTGTTGCTTGATGGCAATCCCTTGGACTTCACAGGAGATTTAGACCTCTGACCACTGTCTTTGGATCTCTCAATGCTTTGGGATTGTCTCCGCTCCCTTGCCTGGATGGAAGCACTAGGTTTCTCACGAACGTTAGCATCTAACCCATTCTTACTAGCTTTTTTTTCTGATTTATGGGCCAGAACTGTCTCGTCAGACGTGCTTCTGTCTTCCAGCCTGTGATACATTTTTTCATCATCTATGTAGTCCTGTCGAGATCTTCCAGCATGTCCCACTGCTATTACTTGCTCATCAAAATCTTCTCTCTGCTCACCATTTGGCACAGCTTGCTGGATCTCCTCATCCTCCTCTGAATCAGAGTTATAACCCTGTAATATCAGTCCCATACCTGATTGCACTGCCCCTTCCATCAGCTCATTATCAAGCTCTGCCTGAATCATTGCCTTTTGTTTTTCCAAATCCTCCAGAGCAGCAAGGTCATCAAGTCTGGATCGCTTTGAAGAGATGACTGCTCCATAGCCAGCAGAACAGTCTTGATCATCCCGGATTGAGTCTCTGTGTTTCCGCTTATGTTTGCGTTTGTACTTGTGCTTGTGGTCCTTCTCATCTGGCATGGGATTTTTATGTTTTCTGTGCTTGCTCCGATGTTTGTGTTTTTTTCTCTTGTGTCTTTCCACCCTGGCAATGTCCATGTTATCTGCTTTACTAGCTCCGTCTTCACCAGGTACATATTCCTTTTCATGCACACTGTCAGAGCTCTCTACATCATCTCTGGAAAAAAGTAATTTACAGTAAAATGTATTAAGAAAACAAAACCAAGATAGTCTGGTTTTTATAAATGACCACAGTTATAAGGTATTCAAGACGTATGTTCCATTGTTGTTGGTTTAAAGTATATACAATCAAAAAAAAAAAAAAAAATCTAACGTTAGCTGGTTTATGTTGACCACCGGGACCGATACTGACAGAAAACTACTTGTTAAAAAAAAGTTGTAAGGAAACTTCTTCTTTCTCAATAAACGTAACATATATTTATTCATTTAAATACCAAAATGATGCAATATAAAGTCTGTAAAGGTGTTACTTACACATTATCCTTTGCTATTGTTTTGGCTAACACGTCCATGTTCGCCATCTTGATTTTTCTTGCCGAGTCGATTGACAAAGAGAGTCGATTCACAATTCAGTCAGGTATGCTACCAGTACTAACTTAAAATTAAGCGATCAAACTGTCCTCCAAATATCAATTTAAAAAGTTGTTAACATTTTCTTCTCAGTATACATTAATGTACCTTGAAAATAGGGACAAATAAACTGAATCACTGAATCGATGAATCAATTGTTTGGACCTCTAACAAACCACGCACGGGCGGAAACGCAGAAGAACTAACATGAAGGAAGGGATCTTAAAAATTACGTGCCAACGAACAGTCCTCATTAATTTATTGTTCACTATTTTTGCCCACACACTTAGTTTAAACAATTCAGAATTAAGTTTTTTTTTCATGAGAATATTGTTTAGGTTTGTCATTACAGAGAAAATTGTAGCAAATGGCACATTTTACGTTATATCTGTGTATGGTAATTACGCAGTGGTCCCTAAATCGCACGTTTACGTCTACAACCGAAGCCAAGTTATTTAAAGATACAACGCCATTTGATGTGCTGTTGTGGGGTACGCACATAAAACACACACACACACACACACACACAAACATCGCAGATACAACAGTTAATTCACAAATTTAGCTTGCTTTCTGAAATATTGGATTACTTTTGTGTTTAATGCAGCTGATGCTAGTTTATATCTTGTTGTGATTGATCACATTATCAGTACGTCTGACATTATCATTGTTTTTCAGAATGTTGGCAATAACAGGCTGTACAATAACACTTAATGAATTAGCTATTAATATATCCAGTGCCCAATAGCCTTTCTGAAGTGCAAAACACTGAATGCTTCATACTTCATACAATGCTTCAATGATTGTCTAACTGAACTATTCTTCCCTCTTCTCCACTGTTTGTCTAACTGAACTATTCTTCCCTCTTCTCCACTGTTCCCTAGAATGAGTGGATTTAAAAATATATACCAAGACGTCCAACCAGTAACCTTTGACTTGCAGATGAAAATGTTAGTCTCTACTGTAGTTCAGCCAAGGGGATTGAAACACATGTGTCCACTTTAGTGGAAGCTTGATGTGTTTTTCTTCTTGCTTTAGGTGAGAAGCCATAAAGGTGTTCGCAGTGCTCCTATGCTTCTGTTGACAGAAGCTCTCTGTTACAAGGACACTTAAGGACACACACACACACAAGAAAAGCCTTACTGCTGCCAGGAGTGTCCTTACAGCAGGTATTTGCATTTTTCTGTCATAAAGTTGACAGACTACACTTGATTTCATACTACATCTGTAACTAACAATGAGGCTCTGCATTTCACTTCAGCATCCAGAAGAAGAGCTTAGACCTCCATTCACGGCGTCATCACACTGGAGAGTCATTCCCTTGTCACCTGTGCCAGTATTTGTTTTGCTAATTATGCACACTTCTTGTAATAATTAAGTAAATTCCATGTGCCATTGCTTTTGAAATATAATGTCATGGTTTTAAATAATATTTGATCAGAGCTCGAGTCACGGTTTAATAAGTTTGGTGGAATGTAGGTGAATGTTATTTGCTTAGTTTTATTGGGTGGATAAGTATAGGTAAAAATCGGACAAATAAACATCATATTAGTTACTCTTCTATATATTCTGTTCTATATATTGTTCAAACACATTTGACATATTTAGAATTAACATGTATGGAATCAAAATGAATGTGTCTTATTTCATCACATCTAGCTCTGAGAATGAGTCCCAGATGTGGACTGGAATGGGAATTCAAAATGGGATCAGATGCGTCAAGGAAACAGTGCACAAACCTGGCAAGGGGTTCATGCCTCTGGCAGGCACGTGCACACATAGACATCAAAGGGGGCTTGAGCACCTGCCCTTTTTATTCCTGGAGAGAAAGTGCCTTTTTTTCTGGGGTGCTTTTTTTTTTTTTTTTTTTTTTTTTGAAGAAATAATATATATTCCTGTTTGCGCACAGCTTCCCTGTCAAACAAATATATTTATTGAAGAATAGTATATCTAAATATCAGGTCAGGAGTTCTGAAGCGCTCTTTGAGAAATAACAGACCGCATTCTATATTGGAGATCAACCAAGCCATGTAATAAAATAAGTTAATAAAATAAGAACGTCCCCAGTTAGTTAATGATTTACATCAAGAGTCTTTCCCCCTGAAATTTAGAAATCTAAATTGGTGAATCTGGAAGAAATCTACAGATGCAAACAGATGGAGGATAGGCTACACTCTAAAAAAATGCATCTGTACATTAATAAATAAAACTGAGTAGAAATAAGTTAACATTAAAAATTAAAAATAACAATATTTATAAATTAACTTTTTATTAATGAACTTTTTTTTTATTTCCTCTAAACCTTTATAAAATTATATTCTATACAAATACATACATGACATTGGCTTTTATTTAATTTTATTAAATTTTTACTCAATTATTTTGGTAAGTTTAATTCAAACAAGTAAGATTTTCAGAGATTTTATTAAGTTAATTAAGTTAAATATTTACTAAGCCACATAATATTTTTTGAGTGTAGTAGGTTTAAAACAAACTCCATCTAAACGTGGATTTTGAAGGTTTTATTTGATGATGGTGATGATACAGTCCTCCCTCAAATGTGAAACTAAGTCCTTGTCAGTAACCATCAGTTATTGTGTATGTGTACATGCATAGCAATAATAATATTAATGTATTTGATTAAAACATTAAGGCAATTCAGTATTCTGATGCTTAGTTGTGTGAAGCTAAAAAGTTATTTTGCTTGTGAAACAAAAAGTATTTAAACAATTAATTTTAATCATGCTTGCAGTGCAGGGCCAGGCAGGCAGCATAATGCAAAGTTAACAAAATAGCAGCAACAACCCTCTTCAGTTTAGAGTGAATATTTGTGTTGATTTAAAGTGTTATGTGTTCTGATAACACCAAAATAATTAAAATGATGTAGTGCCTTGTGCAAAAAAAATAAACTAATTATTAGTAAAACACACCCCTCTGCTTGATGCAGTTATTTTGGTTATTCTAAATATATACTTGAAGCTAGTAGCATAGAAAATGTTTTCAAAACATGCACATTGTGGGATGGTTTCCTTTGCTGCTCTATAAACCTAGTGAATACTTAGGAGACCATGGTTTCTGTGTGAACTGATTATTTTGTGGAGATCTTTTGAAAATTAGAGTTTGAGGAAGATAAAATTAATTAACTTTTTAAATTATTTTTTTTAAAAGGAAGTCAGTGTTGCGTTAATATATATACTTTTTTGTAAAAAAAAAAAAAAAAAACGTAATTATGAGAAGTGCCCTTTATTTCACTTGAGCCCCTGCCCCTCAAAATGTCTGTGCACGTCCCTGACTGCTGGTACTCCTGAAAGTAAAGATATAGACTTATCAACCTAAAAAAAAATCACAGATTAACACTAGCAACATGACCTACCTCCACCTTCAAGCCTGCTACTAGACACACATCCTTGAATGACGAAATGCACTTGACAATGTAATTAGCAAGTGATATCTCGAGGTCAGTTATTGTGTATAAAGTCAACCAATTATGGAATCTTCATACAAGGATGTTTTACACTATATAGCCTGAAGTATGTCGACACCCAAACAGCACATCATATTATCATAGACATTAAAAGAAATGGACACAGCGACCCCATTGGAACTCAATTGAGACAAGTGAAGCCCATTTTTAGCGTTTTTTAGCACTTCCGTTTCTGACGCGCAGACTCAAACGAGGATTGACGACGTCAGCAACCTGTCTGACAGATGTAAATCTTCTAGTAGCTGTGCGTGCAAACTGCCATCGTTAATCTTGCAGAGACGGCGAGCTTGAGCGGGGAGTTCTTTGTCGTGAGTGAGCAGGAGTAAGTATTCTGATTAACTATTTTGTATAGTATTTTAAAATGTAACGCCAGTACACCATGTTAAGTTAATTGCCAGCGAGCTTCTCCTCATGTCTGTACGGTAATGCGACACAGAGTTGAGTGGTTATGATGCAATCGTTAGCCTATTTTTTTACAAAAACTTTTTATACAGGGCCATAATGTAACATAGAAGGTAATGGAGCCCTTTACACATTGTCGTGTATCTTTAGAAATAAATAATGGACAAACGGAGTCTTTAAACGCCTCAGATGTAAAGTTATTCGCTGTCAAAGTGACGCCAAAATGAATGGGAGTCAATGGGAATGCTAACGCAAGTGAAGTTCTGCTACAAGATGGCAGCTCGCAGCCGACTTCAACTTCCGGTCGACTTCCTTGCCCCCTGCATATTATAGTTGTTGAGCGTTAGGTCCTTAAACATGTGGGAACATGCCCCCAATCAGTCATGTGTCAGTGAGGTCAGACAGTGATGTAGGATGATGGAGCCTGGTGTTCAATGGGGTTCAGATCTGGGGTTTTGTGTGGCTTGTCAAGTCCTTCCTCAGTAAATCATTAATTTATGGGCATTGCTTTGTGTACAAAGGGGCATTGTCATGCTGTAGGAGAATAAAGCCCTTTCCAAATTGTTGTCTTAAATTTGGAAGCACACTATTCTAAAGAATGTCATTGTAAATAGTATTTGTAATTCTGTATTTCTGAGATTTTTCCACCCTGGAATCAAAGGGCCTTGCCAAATAGTTTGCTCATTAATTAGAAATGGCATATTCACATACTTTTTACCACTCACTAAACTCAACGTCAAAATAAAAAGTTCAGTTTTAACAATAACTGCTGTTTTTTTCTTCTTCTTTTTCTAAAGTGGGTCAAGTCTCTATCGTGAAAAGGATTGAAGGCTATAGGCTGATCATTATTTAACTGGAACAGGGAGAATCATTTCAGTCCATGTTCGGGTCAGTGAGCTGTTCCCATGATGAGGGATGTTAATCAGTCCTTATTGGAACAGTCATTGTGCTCCACTTTCACATTGCATAAATTGATTTGGCTCACTGCATCCACTCAAAACAATCCATACACTCTTATTTTGGTGCAAAAAGTGCTTTTTTCCATCAACATCTGCGATAATTTACTTCTCTAAGCAATAAACAGTGGAAACACTTTTGTAGTTAATGACTAAAAATCGAAACAGCTTTTCATGGTCTACATTTCCTCCTGGTGACCTCTTTACCTCTTATACAACACACTGCCAACATTTCAAATGAAACATTCCACCTTGAAATAATGTAATGAAAATAAGGCCACTGTATGGAAGGGGATGTCTTTCTCTATGTTAGTGCCATTTATTATCAATATTATATATAATTTTAGCTCATAGCCACAGGGTAAAGTTTGCCAACACTACAAATATATCTTTTTATTTCTTCTTATAAAATAAACACTAAAGCACAATCATCCAGAAATAGCAACAGGTCCAGTGTGATTTTAACAAGATCAAAATATTTAGTGTTTTCTTTTTTTCTTTTCTTTTTTTGCCGTAACCGTAGGCCAAGTGATAATTTTTGTCCATTACGAAAGGCCAAGCCACAGTCTACTTACTGATCAATAATAACTTGGTGGTGCATTGATTAGTATATAAAAAGCTAATGTAGGGAGCCACCATTTACAGACTCGACACAGAGACGAGAACAACACAGGTATTTAACAAGAGAATTTAACCACCTTTTTCACTTCTCTAAACAAAATTACTATCAGTTGTGTTTACTATTAATTTACCTGAGACATCAAACCATACATCATGAGCCATCACTCCTCATGGAGAGGGCATCACTGTGGCCCTGGAGACATCAACTGCACTGCAGGCTTTAAGGAGCCAATGGGCAGCAGGAGCTACAAGTTGCTCCATGTGCCTTTCCATGGGCCGACCCACAGCCACCACCATGAGCCTCCGCACCCGTTCCCCACTGTGGATGTTCCTGATCATGCTCACTACATCATCGGTTCTGTCATCTTAATAGTCGGCATCACTGGAGCGATTGGAAACGCACTGGTGATCTACGTGTTTTGCCGGAGCCGTACTCTTCGCACCGCAGGGAACATGTTTGTGGTGAACCTGGCTGTTGCTGATTTCTTCATGTCCCTCACCCAGTCGCCCGTTTTCTTCGCAGCCAGTCTGCACAGGCGTTGGGTGTTTGGTGAGCGCTCTTGTGAACTCTATGCTTTTTGCGGGGCTCTCTTTGGGATTTGTTCCATGATGACTTTGACCGCCATCGCTGGGGATCGCTGCCTCACCATAACTCAGCCTCTCGCCCTCGTAAGCAGAGTTAGCAAACGCAAAGCAGGCGCAGTGTTGGCCGTCGTGTGGCTCTACTCCCTGGGCTGGAGCCTTCCACCATTCTTTGGCTGGAGTGCTTATGTTCCAGAGGGTCTTCAGACTTCCTGTTCTTGGGACTATGTGAGCTTCACTCCATCAGTGCGTGCATACACCATCCTCCTCTTTATTTTTGTCTTCTTCATCCCACTAGGGATTATTGCCAGCTGCTACTTTGGAATTTTCCAAGCTATCCGAGCTGCGGGGAAGGAAATACGAGAGTTGGACTGTGGGGAAACACACAAGGTGTATGAACGCATGCAGAATGAATGGAAGATGGCGAAAGTTGCCCTCCTGGTCATTTTGCTTTTTGTAATATCGTGGTCGCCCTACTCTGTGGTGGCCCTCACCGCCACGGCTGGCTATTCCCATCTCCTGACTCCCTACATGAATTCAGTACCTGCTGTGATAGCCAAGGCCTCAGCCATCCATAATCCCATCATCTACGCAATTACGCATCCAAAGTATCGGACAGCTATTGCCCGTTACATTCCAGTACTCCGCCTCATCTTGCGTGTCAAAGAGAAAGATCTTCGTTCCTCTTTTAGTTCTAGCAGTGTCAGTTCCCGTCGTCCAACCCTCACCAGCCAGTGCTCTCTGGGGGTTAGCATTGGCAATGCTGCGCGAGCTAACGGCCGCTGGGGGAAGACACGCTTGTCTTCTGCTTCAGATAGTGATTCTTGTTGGACTGAGAGTGAGGCTGATGGTTCCAGTGTCAATTCCCTGACCTTTGGCCGTCGTGTGTCCACGGAGATCTCTACAGATACTGTCATTCTCTCACCAGGGTCAAGTACGAACAGCTCCAGTGGGCAGAAGCTGGAAAAGACACATAAAGTTGTAAGCGTTCCAGTGCCGTCTATTACATTTGAAACAGATTCAGCTGACGGCGAGTCTCTGTCTGATGGGAAAGTTTTGCTCCTCAGGGGGGAAATAAGGGAATGATGCAATGTTTCAGAATAACTCTGGTTGTAGTAAGCTGAGTAGTAGTTGCTTTGACCTATTATTTTTTATTAGAAATATTTATTTATATGTCCTTCTTTACTCTGCAAGCTTCTGTATTGTTAGTTTTGTGAACTTTTTTTCTAAACTTTTCAGAATTTAGCAAATGCATTTATTAATTTAAATGATTTCCTTCAGAAAACGTTAGCATTTGTAATTTTTTTCTTTCAATTACACTGTAAAATGTAATTAGTTGACCTTACTTAAAAAAAGTATGCAAACTCATTGCCTCAAAAAAATTAAGCAAAGTAAGCTTAAGATTAGTGAGTTAGAAAAGCTTGTTTATTTTAAGTGTGCAGTACTAAATCAAGTAGTACCACTAATACGTTTTTTTATGTTCATGTAACTTAATAGACATGATTTGTGTTAACTTAATTTTTTCATGTTGTGTGGATTGCTTGATATAAATTTAACCCCACTTAGAATTACTAAATACCTACAACTTAACATTTTTAGTTCTGCGCACTCTTTTTTCAAGTTCACTTAAATTAAAGAAACCAATTTCCTTGAATGGGTCCTTGTTGCAGCTGCCCAGGTTTAGGTCCAACCTGTGGCCTTTTTTCTCTCTTTATCTATTTTTGCTGTTACTATCTGATAAAAGCAAACACACCACAAACATATACTTTAAAAGAACACTCACTGGGTTGATTCAGCTCCATTACAACATTTATTCAATGCACATTCAAGTACAAACAGAGGTTAAACAACAAAGTTGTTGTTTGATTTAACTGTAGAAAATAAAGGAAAAATATAAAAAATAAAACCACATTTCTGTGAGCTAATAAGAGTCTCCCAATATTAAACAGGTAAAAACCTGATAACTACAGGACTTCAGTGCATGGAAAAATCAGTGCATTTCTGATCAAAGCTGTAAGTACAACAAATGCTTTTGTTTCCCAAATTGAACAGTCCAAAGATTAAACCACCACAAAGAAAAAAAAAAAAAAAAAAAAAAAAAAAAAAAATCACTCCTTGGGGTTTCTATTTGTACTACATTAAAACTATTAAAAGTTTTCCAAAAACACAAATGTAAACAGGACAACCTTGCTAGGTTATTTTCTGTCATTATCATCTAATAACAACTAACAACACTTTGCAAACAGCTCTATTTCCACCATTAGCATACCTGCATAACATGGTACAGACTTCCATGGATTTTTTCTTTTCTTTTTTAAAATGAGATCGTAAATTAGCGTGAACAGTTGCAAGAAAGCATCAAACATTAATGGCTGCAAAGCTTACAAAGTGCTATCTGACAGCTGACGGCTCTTTACTGTTCTAACCCAAAAGACTGTTCTTCAGAGTTAACAGTTTTGATGGGAGTTTTTTTCTTTCCCAGTCCAAGCATCACAGTCTGAATGAAGTGGAGTGTATTTGACATGCATTTTGGGTAATCCAAATGCAATACATATGTAAGTCCAAACAACAGACAAACTGCCTGAGGCAAGTTTTTAATATGATCCATGACAATACCTCCCTCCAGAATGATGGCAGTGGAGACGGGCTGGAGTTCCACTGAGCTTTGACCCTCATGAGGACTATCTTCACTGACAACTGTCAGCACACCAACAGTGATGCATTCTAGGGCCTCGTCTCTCGTTGTATCCTACAAAGAAACACATTCTTCAGCATTGCAATTTATGCTATTCTAAAACATTTATTTTTAGTTTTGTAATGTTATCAGAGAATATGGCTTTAAATATGTTTTCACACTGGATTGTTACAATAAAGCAAACAAAAACTTTTCAACCTAGACTCCAACTCCTTAGATTTTAAATTAATGAATGTGTATAACGTTTATGTGGAAAATTTTATTTTTATTTACTGGCTGTTTACATATCTCTCAGATTAGTTGTAGAGGTATTGCTATACAAAATACATCAGTCACTGTACAAAATGTTTATTGTATATCGAGCAGATAGAATTACATATTCTATGTCAACACAGGTATAGTTTTATATTCATGTAGACAAACTTTTTCTTATGTGCAAGTACTTACAGAGCAGGTCTTATAGAATTCACTGGATTCATCACAGAGTAAAATGGGAATGTCTTTGAGGACAACAGAGTGAAGTACTGTCACGTCTGGTGTCTAATGATACACAGAGAGAGAATAGACCAGTTAACAGAGTAATTTGCAAGACACAAGCAGACAGGAAATAAAATAGGTTGGTCTGAATCGGCTCATTTGATGAACTATCATACAGATCAAAAGCAAAATGAACCTACTTACCTTACAGCTTATGTGCTGAATCAGCTCCCTGAGTTTCCGACCAACAGTTCCCTTCTTTGTTTTGAAGAGTTCGATGAAACGTGGTGCGTACTGGTCCTGAGCCTCAAAAAAGTCTCCCTCAAGATTCTTACTGGCGATTCTATTAAACTCAGCAAACACCTGAAGTAGAGAGAGGGGTGGGTAGGGATGGAGAGGTGGCAGAGGTATTAACATTCCAACAAGTGTTTGGATTTCTAGCCACACACCTTGAATTTATTTTTGATTTGCATTATTTTATTGGTTGAGAATTAAAATAGCTTACCTGTCTCTCTGTGAAGAGTGCTGGCCATCGTTCAACCATTTTCAACCAGGATTGCTACATCCTCACATCCAGCTTTTCGAAGCTTTGTGCGATAATTGGCCATCTTAAATTTAAGGCTGTTTTTCCAGCCATACCATTTGTGTGGTCCAGGCTCAGCGAGGCAGGGGTATTTTCTGATCAGTGCCTGTGCAACACTGCTGAAGTTATCATCTTAATGGGCTATAAATCGAACCCACAGTATCTATAGAGACAGTCCAGAAATACTAATTACATCAAATATTTGAAATTCAAAATATGCACAAAATATTCTGTATGATGAAATATACTATAATGATGAATTAATTTTAACACACAAGAAAGATTTAATTTTATTTTCTTTTGTTGTAATCCAACCGCTCTGATGGAAGCATAACTTTTTCTTCAGCATGCAATAATAATACAGTTATTATTTTAAAATACCTTTTACTGCTGGGACTACCTATGTGTGGATTGATCACCATCTGCTTGAGCCTGGAAGGGGACAATTAAAAAATAATACAACATTTTAACACAACCATAGCTCACCACAACTCAAATACAAGTACATGTGAAAACTATAACATAAGCCTATAACCCACAATGACAGTTCCCAGTATTAAAATGTACATATGTACAAGATGACCTTAAAGAATAATGTAAGCCACTGAGTATGCCAGCAAATACCTTCATAACAGGCTATGATAAACGGAGTGTAAAAATATTTTCAGACAGGGGGACACTCTACTCCGGTGTACAGAGTCTGATCTAGGTACTACACATGGTAACCATGGAAACGGCACAGCTACGAATATCGACTAGTGTTAAGTGCTGAGTGTTAAATAAAATAACAAAGTTAACGTAGTTGACTGTGGTGATATCCCCAATCATATGTCGAAACACAGTGGTAATCCTGTCTTTGATAAAGACAAGACTGTTATTAACTTTACAGCCTATCTTAAAATAAAATGATACATCCAGACTTGTTCTGATGTTCTGCCTGAGTTTATAAACAACAGTTATAAAGCTCAGTAAACTCACAAACCGCCGGGATCAGTTTGTCATCATGCTAGTCAGTACTCGACAAAAGTTACTGGCATGGCAGATGGGCGCGGGCATGACGAGCACGCCCGCGACCGTTACACTAAAGTTTTTCCTCAATTTGAACGTGACTAGTCTTTAAAGTTACCTATTTTCAACACAGAGGAAGTTTTGGATTGAAAAAATAATGAAGTATTGACCAAGTTTCATCAAAATATAGCCACGTTATGTCCATGTTAGTTAGCTAGCTTTAACCGACATTACTACACACACATCAGTACTAGCAAGCACACACTGACGCTGATTTAACGTACAGAAACAAAACGGTCTGCACAAGGTTAAAATATTTACTCACCAAATGAGTGTGCCAAGCACAAGAATCGCTGATATGATGAAGATAAACAAAAGCCCAGTTGAAGCGATGTTTAGGTCCAGCTCCACCTGGTCAGTTCAGTTGCAGGCACGATGTGACATCTCTGCAAATTTACGAATCCCGCCACGCCAAGACCCGCCCTACGAAGCAGCTTGATTGGTTGGGGTTAGGCATTTCACCTGGATTGGTTAAGGTTAGTCAGGGGATATGACCTGTACAAATCAGGTACGTAAGCATGGACGCCTGGCCAATAGTAGCTATTGAAGGGAGGGGCCATAGTGGTGAACAAATATCGCCGTCTAGCGTAGAGAGGACTGATCTGCGCATGCCCACAGATCATGAACTTACTTTTTCTAAATTAATCTAACTCAAGTAAACTGAGCTGGTAAGATTTTTCAACCTCAAAGTACAAGTAACTTACTAAAAGCAAGTGTAAATAGCAGGTTGATAAAAACTGATTAAAGTCAAATTAATATTTTTAATTAAATAGCATGTTTGCATTTACAGTGTATAACATAACTAATAACCATCTATTTGTTTTTTTCTGGTTTAATCTGAGTATATATTCTGGCGTGGCATATACAAATATCTTAAGTAGTCCTGTTTATTTCTAACATTCATTGTATTTTTAATTGTTGTCTAAGTGTCGCAATAAAACAAATCCAGAAAAATTGAGTGTGTTTTTTTGTTTTATTTCTGAGGTCCAAAATGTAAAAAGTTGTCATACAGGCATTAAAGGCTACTTACCAAAGGTTTTAACCTCACATTTAAAGTGAAAATGAGTTCACATTTAGTTTTGCAAAAAAAAAAAAAGATATAAAAAAATAAAGAAAAGAAAAACAAGTAAATTGTAAAATACTGTGCCCATAAGGAGACATGGTCGGTTCCCTAAACATAAGAAGTAGTGGTCATGATAAATGGCTGTGTTACCTTGACAAAATGATCTTGTGTCCACGACATAATATAACGTTCCCACGAGTTAATATGACATTCCCTCAAATTAATAGCTCATGGCCACGACATATTATCACGTTCCCACAATTTATTATGTAGTGGCCATGGCAAAACTAAGTGAACCGACCATATCACCTTACGAGCACCCTAGAATTGTGATCATCTTTGATTTATACAATTTTGAAAAACAATTTAGTAATGGAAATACATAAATTTTGACTCATATACACAACTTTGACCACAGTAATCTCTTTCTTTATACATATTCGTACAGTGGCTCTAAAAATTTAACAATTAAAATACTTAACATGTATGAATTTCATTGTAGTAGATTGTCAGAACTTGCACTTTACACCATAAATATTGTTGAATCGTTTAATTTTAGTTAACTGAATACAATTATTAACCCTTTTAACTTTTTATTAAAAAGGTTTGTTTTTTGTTTGTAGGTACCTTTATTTTGAAGTTGTCTGTTACTTGTGAATCGTGACCCGGATGTTGTATGAAACAATGGCACGCTGATGTTTCCTGCTTCACTCGTGTATCGCCCCTGTCTCTGACGGTCCTCTCAGCATCACAAGAGCAGTGTAACGCGACACTTGTTTCAAGTGAATTATTAATGGCAGACAGACGACTGGGGAAATAACCGTAAATATGGGGGATGATGGTATAGACTATAACATAGTTTTTCCAGAGGCACTGATCTCAGGTAAGTGCTGTTCTGAGGATGTCAGCAACTCTGGGTTGCCCTGTTGCCCAATTCCCTGCGCATATGCCCAGTAGAAATATTTAACTTAGAGCAAATGAATGGAAGCCTGGTTTAAATCGTAGTTTAGAGATGTTAAATAGAATAGGCCACTCATTTCACACACTGTAAGTGCGTATCATTGGATCCGGGTTGTTTGGACGCATTATTCTTGTCTTGACAGAGAAGCACTGGCGTGGATCGAAGGAGCCAGTCGTTATTCTGCTGGGCTGGGCGGGCAGCAGAGACAAACATCTCGCCAAATACAGCTCTATTTATAATCAACAGGTCACACATTTTCCTATGCCTTGAAAACATACACATATTGTTGTTTCTTCATATATGTGAATATATGAAGATATATTGTTTTATATATGTAATTATTTTTATTTATATTTGTATTTATGTTATTAAAACATCATATGTCTTATGTTTCATATTGAGCATTATATCTTTAATAACTTTTGAGAACGTTTTTGGTAAATTGTAATTCAATATTTCACTCTTGAATCATCATAGGTGTAGTATTAATTTCAGTAATATTTAGTAATACTATAACTATAAAAAGTTTTAATAATCATTCTAATTCTGTGAGAATATATCCACATCACAGCTATAATGACAACGACACAGGAACAATATCATTGAAATCATATTTAGACCATTTGTTTTTAAGCATTTAAAGCATCAGATGTCGTAACTGACTTATAATGAACAGAACTTTATCATCTGCTAGTGTGGATTTATATGGTTAATGTTATACTTATATATACTTCAGACAATAAAATATGCACATAAAAAAACAATTAATGTGACCAAACAAAACAAAACAAAAAATGAAATCTGATTCATTTAATAAAATTGGGACATTAAGGTGGACCATAGTTACACATATATAGTGTACTTCTGACAGCTTCTCTTTTCTTGGTAGGGATGTGTGACTCTACGCTACACAGCTCCTTTGAAGACCGTTTTTATTTCAGAATCACTTGGCTACAAGGAACTAAGAAGCACTGCGCAAAAACTACTTGAACTTCTGTTTGACTACGAGGTGGAGAACAACCCAGTTTTCTTCCATGTTTTCAGCAATGGGGGCTTCATGCTTTACCGCTACATGGTTGAGTTATTGCACAGTCACAAGCAGTTCAATACTCTGTGTGTGGTGGGCACAGTTGTGGACAGTGCCCCTGGCAGTCAAAACGTTATAGGGGCCCTAAGAGCGCTCAAAACTACCTTAGGGCCCAAAGTCAATCTGCTTCTGCAGTACTTCCTCCTGGCACTGTTTGCTGTGGCCATTTTCCTTCTCAGAATTGTTTTGTATCCTGTGACCAAGTACTTTCACAAGAATCACTATGATGCCATGATGGAGCACCCGCCCCCTTGGCCTCAGATGTACCTCTATTCCAGAGCAGACAGGGTGATCAGGTACAGGGATGTGGAGAAGATGGTAAAAGTGTTGCTGGAGAAAGGGCTGACAGTTGAAAGTTTCGATTTCATCACCCCAGCCCATGTGAGTCTATACAGAGACTGTCCGGAGGACTATTCCAGCAGGTGCAGGAAGTTTCTGACCCGCTGCATGAGTTCTTCAGAGGAGACCATGACAAAAAAGCGTCTCCAAGTTCAACACTGATTACACAATTCTTGATCAGCTTGTAAATATACACACACACTGTAAATTTCTGTGTGCACCAACCATCCTATTTGAGAAATAAAAGGACTGCTATTTAATAAATAAAAAAACTAAGCTCAACATGAAATTTTAACAGGGTTACATTTGTATCCTAATCTCTAATGTATTTGTTTTATGCTGTGAATTAAATTGTAATCTAGGGGGTTACTGGTTTATTACAATGATTGAGATTTTTAGACATTGTGAACGAGTATGTTTGTGTATTTAGACATTGTAAATGGATAATTTAATGTATTTGAGTAATGCGCCTTTCTTAAATAAAAGCTTCTGTTGAATAAGCTTGATAAAATTCAACTTTTGCAAAGGGAGGTCAGTACTGTCAGTAAGCTGGCCGGTTGCTTGAACTTCCAGAGTCTCAAGACAGGTCATACCATCTGTTACATATGTCACTACATAAAACTGTAGATTTGTCCAATTTGAATCAGAAAGGTAACCACTAGTTCTCAAGACTGCCTCTAATTAAAGTGCATCTGACCCAAGAAAATAGAGTTGTAAAAATATTGTCAATTTCCACAACAAAACAACAAAAGTTTTTGAAACTGCAAATCAATTGCAAAGTGATTGACTCTTTCGAAATGCTTGAAACTCCGCACGATAAGGGCATCTGTTGGTTAAAGTATTGTAAATGCAGTGAGAATGCAGCAAAAACTGAAATTTTAGTATTTATGAAGTCAGTATGAAGTGTGCACTGAGGCACTGATTCGAAACAAAAGATTCGTAAAGGTTTCTAAGCTTTGCCTGTTTTTCATTTATTCTCCTCCTGATGGTGTGCACTATCTAACCTGAGAGTGAATGCTCTTGTGTAGATTAAAACAATGTACTTTTTGCTTTTTGGGGAAGTCGTGGCCTAATGGTTAGCAACTCGGACTTGCAACTGAAAGGTTGTGAGTTCGAGTCTCGGGCCGGCTGGAATTGTAGGTGGGGGGAGTGCATGGAAGGTGCTCTCTCCACCTTCAATACCACGACTTAGGTGCCCTAGAGCAAGGCATCGAACCCCCAACTGCTCCCCGGGCGCCGCAGCATAAATGCCTGCCCACTGCTCCAGGTGTCCTCACAGTGTGTGTGTGTGTGTTCACTGCTGTGTGTGTGCACTTTAGATGGGTTAAATGCAGAGCACGAATTCTGAGTATGGGTCACCATACTTGGCTGAATGTCATGTCATTTTCTTATGACAGAATTGTCTTTTGCGTCTGTTCTCTTTAATGAATAATGCATATTGAGCCTATTGAATCATTGTTTCAAACGGTTTTGAATCAAGATGGTTGTCATAAAAAATCCTTATCCAATAATCACAACAGACGGGATGGATCTTGAAAAAGCAATATTTTACCCTAAAGCAGGGACTGCTCTGTCAGACTGGCCACTCAGTACAGCAACAAACAAACCCATTGAGTAACAATGCTTCTTTATATTCATATTGCATCCCCCCCCCCCAGTATTTACAACATAAAACCAGTTCCTTGTGCTCAGCTGCCACGGTAGCAATCATCATTTACAGAGTTAATCCTACCTATATAACGGCATTATAGAATATCTTCAACAGCAGTGCAGTATCTTCACCTCATATTTGTCATAGAAAGATATTTCACTTCCAGCCAGGTAAAATTGGCCTTTGTCTGTCTTGACAGTCAGCCAGCTCGTGATCAGGAGGGCTTTAAATTGGTCAGACAGAGGTTCTGATGGCATGTCTCCGACTGTCACGTCTGACATTTCAGAGTGAGTCACTGGCATTTGTCTCTCTGAAAATAGCCGTCTGTGGCACTTCATATATCATTTCAAGCCACTGATAGGGAAGAGAGAAAGAGAGGATTTTATTTATCTGTTTAGACAGATGAACATTGTTTATTGTTTCTGTCCGGCTGGTTAAGACGCATGCATTGCTTATGTGTTTTCTTGAAAAAAGTGTTTCAGGACTGACTTTAAATTAAATTATGTGATAGTACTAGTGATAGTATTAGTTTTCTGTAAGGGTATAAGTATAAAAACAATAGATGTCCATGGAAAGCCACCCACAGTTAAAAGAAATCTAATCTGTGTGTGTTTTCAGATTCAGATTGCCATAAGTTTATTGTGATTACCACCATAAATAAAATGATGGAGCACAATAAAAAATGAGAACAACTCCAAAATGTAAGATTTGGAATATTTCTCTTTTTGCTGCGAGTCGGTGTTTGCTAAAGTCCAGTGATAACTGTTTTGTCTGTATGTGCTGTAGCACATTAGTTTCAGTAGAGAGCAGCATTTTTCCATGGTTCACCTACTGTATCGTGTAAAGCACGTCTCTCCATCCCTCTGCCTTTGAGTGTTCTGTGTGATAGCTTGTCGTTTTTTTTCAGCGATCTAGCTATAACACCACTGTTTTCAAGGCTTAATGTATACTTCCTACTTTGTGAAGCATGTATGTGAAGCAATTAAGTACAATATTTAAACTCAGCTAATATTATTGATCACATCTGATATGCTGCTCAGATCAGGAGTAGAAGCATTTCATCCCAAGGTTAACAGGAGAAGATGACCTTTTGGCTTTCATAGAACTTTTATCATTGGATTTCTTTTAAGCAGCAGGCCTGTGTAATTGACAGCACACTGTGTAATGACAACGCCTGGAAAAAGTCCTGAAATTGCCCTGGGAGTTAATGAAGTCGCACAGTGTGATGAGGGAAGATTGTGGTGGAAAGGGGTCAACAGGCCTCTTCAGCCCTCTCGTCCATGGAAAATGGCTGCTGTCAGCCGCTGAACATTATGGGGATCTGAATGCCCACACAGCACTTGCCCAGAGATGAATTATTTAAAACAGTGCCCTTTGGCAGATGAGCCTCGTTTGCACTACTAGGGACAAGCAACAGTGAAAAAGAAAAGTAGGCTCCTTAAATAGTTTTGTAATGAAATGTATTTATATTTTTAAATAATTTACATCATCTATTTTCTTCGGTTATATTTCTACATAAGACACTGGCTATGTTCAGAATGTAATACTGGCTTTCAAATGACTGAATACTCAGTGTACATTGTATAATGCATACTATTTTTTTAAAAACTGAATCAAATGACATTATATCAATATTTAATACATCATTGAATTTCTCATCACTTTGTATGTACGCAACTCCAAAAGTGGTAATTTTGTGATTTTATTCCAATTTCATGAAAACATGTTATTTCTGATAAGATAATGAATAAATAAAGATTAATAATATTATTTCTGTTCAATCATTACACTAGCAATTAATGGTCAATGTAAGTGCATTGCAGTGTGGTATACAGTCAATAAGCTCTTTTGTATATTGCACATTTTGGGAAATGTAATAGTTCATCCATGTATTCAGTACAGAAAACGTGCATACAGTTCATACAGTATACGTTGTATATACTATGCATTTTAATAAGTATTATGATAGTAAGCTATGCTGAACATCCAAGATCTACCTGCTTGTGTCAGTGCTGTAGGCCTGGGTGGGTGCAATGTCCAACCTTGAACAACAGATTGGCAGTATCAGCCAATGCAGCAGTAATGTTAGAGTCTGAAAACGATGTCCATTAGCAAAACAGCCCACTGAAGCACAGAGAATTTGGTCTGCCTCCTCATTTTAAACGCCTCCGAACGCCACTGGGCTCAGAATTATTATATATAATTATTACATTAAGTGTATCATACGCAGAGATTTTTATGCTATTTTGTAGTAGCACACTCTTTTTCGTAGCGGTAGCCTACATTTTCTGGTGATCAGCTTGTGATGCTCTCGACCATATTAAACAAAATATTTTATTTTATTTTTATATAACTTTTTTGAATCATAACCTGGAGTTAAAAGATAACCTGAAGCATTGGCATTTACAGTCAATGGCCATCAAACACTGAGGGGGATGTCTGTGAATTTTCTAAATCTGTTTTGGTATTTGTGACTGTCACCCTCTTTTACTTTGAGTTTAATGTCAAATCGTACGTTTGTTTTTACATGCATTGCCCTTTGGATAACTGAGATAGACTGCTTGTGAAGATATACTGCCATATACAATCGCCATGCACTCGGTTAGGTTCATGCTCCATTTCTGAAGAGCAATAGCTGATATGATATTGTTGCCCTTATTCAAGGAGAAATCGGTAAATCTGTCATGACAGTCTGAGTTATTAGATAGCCCAGGAAGAAGTTTTAATGTTTCAGAGGATTTAAATGATCTTACTGTTAAATGATCTTATCTTACTGAGGATCTGAACAGTATTATCTTACAGGTGAACTCAGAAATTAGGGGCCTGGATCTAAATGCAGACTAATCTTAATAAAGATAAATAAAAAAACGAACAAAAACAGAAATACGGAAGAACACCAACTAAACACTAGTAAAGACAACCAAGACCTAACCAACTTAATAGATCCAGCAGATTAACATTTATATCTTCAGACGCTCAGCATTGGTTCTTGTTTTGTCCTGTTTCTTTCTTTTTTTTTTTTTTGGTTTATATTTATTAAATTAATTTATGCTGCACTTGAATCCATACTTCCCTTTTTTCTGATTTTCCCCATCATTATAGACACCATCATTAACTCACTCTTTTGTTATGTTTTTCTTCGGTGGAAGGTAATTTTTGAAAAATGATATGTTGAAATATTTTTGTCCATGAGGTCCAAAACAACACAGACTATACCCCAAAATATCTTCTTTGACACATGAGGGTGAAATAAAGGATGACAGAATTAACATTTGTGGGTTGAATAAATCTTCCATCTCATGAAACCCTTGCTGAGATGGTTTTCGAATTGAAGATACTTCCCTTCCAGTCA